>NW_024096478.1:1955000-2045000 GCF_016545835.1 Crotalus tigris | reverse complement strand
GTTTCATTTTTATAAATGTCCACTGGATTGTTCCTGGTGGCTTTGGTCTTTTTTTATAATTGTTTTTTAATAATTTTGAACAGAACAAATTTACAAAGCTAACTTTTAAAAACCTTCAACATCATGGCTAACTAGTGGTGGGATTCAAATATGTGAACAACCGGTTCTCTGTGTGGATGCTGCTTCCATAAGTCCATTCTGGGCCTGGGCAACAAAAAATTAGCTACCGGTTCTGCCGAAGTGGTGCGAACCAGCTGAATCCCACCACTGTGGCTAACATTAAAAACCTTGTGCATTAAAGTTATTTTAATTAATACACAATATATAATTTTTAACAAGTATTATAAGTTGGCACCATACATGTAGTTCTAACACATGAATTAATTAGAAAAAATAGAAGAGGTTTTTTTTTTTACATATCTAGTTACTATCTGCTGATGGCTACCCTTTCTTCTCCTATATATCAAGTGAAGAATGATGGTCATCTATGGGTGTGTATTACTTCAATATTTTTTTTAAAAAATGTCCTTTGGAGTGTAGGTACATGAACGTAACTGTACTTGCATCTTTTTCCAGTATAGGAAATATTTTTCCCATATTCTTTTTCTATTTCTTCATTCATTGTTAGTTTCACGTACTTTGTTAGACCAAATAGCAATCTGAGATGTTTTACAGCACAACTTCCTACATCTTATTGTTCATTTTGAATTGCATATTGCATATTGCATATTGCCGAGGTGGCGCAACAGTTAGAGTGCAATACTGCAGGCCACTTTAGCTGACTGTGTTCAGCAGGTCAGCGGTTCAAATCTCACCGGCTCAAGGTTGACTCAGCCTTCCATCCTTCTGGGGTAGGTAAAATGAGGACCCAGATTGTTGGGGGCAATGTAAAAATATATATATATATATATATATATATATATATATATATATATATATATATATACATTGCTTACTGGTGTACACCGCTTAGAGAGTGCTTGCACTTAAAGCGGTATATAAGTCTCATAAATAAATAAATAAATAAATATTTGAACATAACAGTAATAATAATAATAATAATAATAATTGGAAGGGACCTTGGAGGTCATCTAGTCCAACCCCCTGCTCAGGCAGAAAACCCTATACCATTTTGGACAAATGGCTGTCCAGTCTCTTCTTAAAAACTTCCAGTGTTGGAGCATTTACTGCTTCTGGAGGCAAGTTGTTCCACTGGTTAATTGTTTTGCTTCTTGGGTTTCTTTCTCTGTTATCCTCTTTTTTTGATCAGAAAAATGCAACAATTTGACTAGATCATCATACATTGCAATAAAAAGAATCAAAACTCTATCATGCGGAAAGAAATTTATACTATACTGTATATTTAATGTGGCTTTGCTAACCTGCCACTATAATTTAACAGTCAGGCAAAAATTCATATTCCCCAGCCATTTCTGCAAGAAAGTTAATAAAGAAGAAAACATCATTTACTTCTAATCAAAAATGTTTTACTTGCCATCAGAGAATAAAACTGCAAAATGCCAAACTGAAATTAGCTGCCTAGGATATCCATTATGATCACAGGTGAATTAAGTATCACATTATTTTCCAGATAATAGTGCTGCATTCTAGCCAGCTCTGCAAATTACTGAACAATAATTTACATGGAAGTTTCATTTTGCATGCTATATAATTTGTATTTTCATATTCACATATGATTCAAAAATCCAAATATTGCATATTTTAGGTTTCTAATTTTGTTTCCTGTTATATTAACTGCTTACTTCTTTTCCTATTTATTTTAATGGGATTTAAATAGGCATTGATTTCTAGAACCATGTGTTTTAGTGGGCAAAGAATTGTATGGTTTTTACAGTGACATGCTAATTTTTACAGTAGAATAGCATAGCATAGCATAGCATAGCATAGCATAGCATAGCATAGCATAGCATAGCATAGCATAGCATACATAGCATAGCATAGCATAGCATAGCATAGCATGGAATGGAGCAGAATGGAACAGAACAGAACAGAATATTCTTTTGGCCAAGTATGATTGGACACACAAGAAATTTATCTCTGGTGCATAAACTTTCAGTTTACATACAAACAACAAAGTAATATAATCATAAGATACCAACAGTAAAAGGAAAGATGAGAAGGATAATACTAATATAGCCATAGTACATGTAAATAACTTTAGACACAAGACAGTGCTGCAGGAGTTAGGTGTCCAGCAGAATGATGGCACGAGGGAAAAAATTGTCCTTGTGTCTAGTTGTTTTGTTCTATAGTGGCAGTCCAAGGGGAGGAGTTGAAACAGTTTATGTCCAGGATGTGAAGGATCTGTAGATATTTTCTCAACCCTCTTTCTTGTTCGTGCAGATGCCCAATGGAAGGCAGGCTGGTTCTGTCTGCAAGCAATATAAATCCTTCCACTCCCCACCTTCTAGTCAGAGCTGAAGAAGCTTCTTGGATGAGAAGCAGAATGTCTTCAAAAGAAACACAAGAAAGTCCAGTTGCCTCCTGGAAAAAGCACTTTCGGGCTGGTTGCAGTTGTTTTTCCTGAAGTCCTAACGATCCATTGAAGTGTATACCTGCCCTTCTTGGTTGTTGTACCAAACCAGACAGTTATAAAAGTACAGATGACAGGTTCAACAATTCCTCTGTAGAACTGTATCAGCAGGTCACTGTGTAGCCACACTAGAGATGGCATGAAGCTTGTATCTAAGGAATATCTTACTCATGATTCTCCTTCTGATAATGCACCATCCATCACTACCACCTGCAAAATGTTCATGATTATAATTCTGCCCCTTTATGTACAGTGAGAACTCAAAGATACGAATACAAGATACAATGGCTACAAAACTAATCAAAGGAGTTTTGTGTTGAAAGAGACATAAGACTGCCTTTCAGTGTCAATATTTTAAAGTGCAAAATATCCAAAAGAATATGGACGTATCAGAAGGAGGGGGAAACCTGTACAGATTGTTTAAAATGCAGAAAATTATTCATGGAATGACAAATGATCATAATCCCACTTGCTAGGCATTGTTTATAACTACTGATCTGAGCATATGATCAGACCTTATGAGCAGAGAAATATGTCTCCACAGTTTCTGTATTAAAATGATAATGATGAAGTCGGAATTATGGCTACCAGGTGTAATTTCAACCCTCTTCTTCCTTTAAAGAGTACATTCAGTTAAGCTTGGATGTCAGAAGGCCAGGCAGGAACTTAGCAAAAAGATTAAGTACAATCCTGGATTTCAGAGAAAAAGGCAGCCTTCTAAATTACCAATAGCTATAGCGCTTTCCCAGTACTTACTTACTTATTTAACTTGCTTGCTTTCTTGCTTGCTTTTTATTTATTTATTTATTTATTTGTTTGTTTATTTATTTATTTATTTTCCCCACCATTATTATTTTTACAAATAAATTGTGGCGGTGAACATGTCTAACGCATTCCTTTACAAAATGTGAAACCTAGAAAAAGAGAGCGTTCTCTTAAAGCTTCAGGCTTTAAGAAAGTTATTTTACAGACATAGGAAACCCCTAGGAAGTTTACTTCTAAAGTTCAGAATAAGAGAAAAAAAAATCACTTTGGAAGTTATTTGCACTGGGTTTATAGGAAATATCCTTATTTTGAGCATCAAAAAGGAAAACAGAGGCAGAATAAGAAGAATGGAAAAAGCAGTAAGCCCTTGACATATGGATGGCTTCTTTCCACCATATAAATCTATATAGTTTTCTACAAATGTTTCCTAGTATTAAATCATCAAATCTAATATCACATCCAACCCAATATCTGAGCTCTTGGACACTTTATATTGATCACTTCTAAGAATGATAGAAAAGGAAAAGCAATAACATTAGCTCTAATCAAGGCTGATATATCAATGTATCTGGCAATAGTATACCAAGCATGAGTTTTTCAGCCTACTCAGTGATTATAGCTTTCAAAACAAAATACTTTATTTTGATATGATTGTTCATTTTATACAGGAAAGAAATAGAGCAATAGGGAAGTTCAGGTTTAATTGGGACATATTTTGATGAAGAGAAGTAAATGGCAACATCCAGAAAAGTAAAAAATTCAAAGATTCCACAGGGAATCAAAAATATTTATTCAATTTCTATAGTTATCCATCTCAAACAAGTCATACTGTTCATTAATTACAAATGCATATATCTCAGCATCTCAATAGCTGACATTCATAACCTGTTCTTTTCCACACTGCAGTAATGTCAGACATCTAGTGCTATTTACCAAAGTCATCCTAAGTCAATGGGTGTGTTTAAATATATTAGTATTACAGGACATCCTGCTCTAGTCTATATGCATAAGACTACTGCATGCCAGATTTTTGGCTCCCATTTTTCACATGCATAATTAATTTCAGGTTAAATCAATTTAAAATATAAATAATGCAACAGTACCTAATGGGCTTGAGGCTGGTCAGATGTTGCTCTATATTGCAACTTGCTCATTAAAAAAGATGCAGAAAGATGTGATGTGTGCAGTTTTTAAAAATATGAATAAAAAAACCATTTCTCTTTCAACCAGTATTTCATTCATCACATATTCTGATTTAACATGTAGAAACAATTCAAAATAATCTCATTCTTGCTTTTATATGCTAGTTTCCCCCCTAAATAAATGACTACTCATCTTTGCATTCAATGCAAAAAGCAATATAAGATTTAAAAAATAATAAAAAGTGGTTTGTGTTATTTTACATTCCACAAGGTTTTTGTGAGACCGTTAATCTAAATCCTCCCCTTGCATCTTCTCACCCCTTCCGCCAAAATAACTCCAAGACAGAACAACATGGAATTTTTATTACTGTGATTCACTTCTATTCTCTTTAGAGAACTTCACTTCTGCTCCTCACCTGCTTGTACAACCTGGAGTCAAGTATTTCTAAATCTTATTCTGTTAGCAAACACTGCAAAAGTACAAACTGGACTTTAAAATTCTTATTTATTATGTTTGTACATCCCACAAAACACTATAAATTAAAATATAACCTGCTTTGTCAATATATGGAATGAAAGTTGTAGCATCATTTGAGAATTTGCAAAATAAACAGGACACTGAATTTCTTTTATGGCCAGGGGTTGTAATGAGACATGATTCTAAGCATACATTATATGATTTAAACATGAAATTAGGATTGCTTTCACCTCTCTCTGAAGCAATTTAGGAAAATCTCGTTCAATTGTTTGCCTCAAACTGATTTAAAAAGTAGAGATTCAATGTGAAAGGTTGATTAGATTGAGTCTGCTTTATATTAGAATAGAATAGAGCTGGAAGGGACCTTGGAAATCTTCTAGTCCAGCCTCCTGCTCTAGCAGAAGAACCTATAACATTTGAGACAATTGGCTGTCCAGTCTCTTCTTAAAATCCTCCAGTGATGGAGCACCCACAATTTCTGAAGGCAGGCTGTTCCACTGGTTAATTGTCCTCAGTGTTAGGAAGTTTCTCCTTCATTCCAGGTTGCTTCTCTCTTTGATCAATTTCCAACTGTTGTTTCTTGTCCTGCCCTCTGGTGCTTTGGACAATAGTTTGACACCCTCTTCTTTGTGGCAGCTCCTCAAAAACTGGAATACTGATATCATGTCACCCCTGTTTCTTCTTTTCTTTAGACTAGCGAAAACCCAAGTCCTGCAGCCATTCTTCATATGTTTTAGTCTCCAGGCCTTTGATCATTTTAGTTGCTCTTCTCTGAACTTTTTCCAAGGTCTCAACATCTTTTTTGTAGTATGGTGACCAAAATTAGTTGCAATATTCCAGGTGTGGTCTTATTAGGGTTTTATAAAGCGGTATTAATACTTTGTGTGATCTTAATTTTATGCCTCTGTTTATACAATCCAGGATTGTATTAGTTTGGCTGCTGCAGCATACTGCTGGCTCATAGTCAAGTGATCGTCTATTAGGACTCCAAGGTCCCTCTCACAGTTACTGTTTTTGAGCCAGGTCTCCCCTAATTTGTACTTAAACCTTTGATTTTTCCTGCCTAAATGTAAAACTTTTCTTTTTTCCACATTAAAATTCGTTTTGTTGGATAGGGCCCATTGTTCAAGTTTGTCAAGATCTTTTTGAAACCTGAGCTTGTCTTCTAGGATGTTGGCTATTCCTGCCAGTTTAGTGTCATCTGCAAATTTGATGAGTTCCCCTTCTTTTCCCTCATCTAAGTCATTAATGAAGATGTTGAAGAGTACTGGGCCTAAGACAGAACCTTGTGGTACCCCATTGCTTACTTCTTTCCATTTGGATGTAGTGACGTTGAGGACTACTCGCTGAGTATGATTTGTTAGCCAGGTACAAATCCATCTGATGGTGTTGTTGTCTATCCCATCTTTTTCTAGCTTACTAAGCAGCAGGTTGTGGTCTACTTTGTCAAATGCCTTACTGAAATTTAAGTATACTATGTCCACAGAGTTTCACTAGTTTACTAATTTAGTCATTTTATTGTACTAACAGATTCTATTGAGGAAAACTAGCTAGGCTCATTTATTGTACATAAATCTTCCTAGAAGATAATCTGTATGGTTGAATTGAGGACATTGTTCATATACTCCAAATACAATTGACCAACCCATTTAGTTGTCCTGGAAACAGGCTAGTAGTGTGCATCAGTATGTGAAGTAAGGGAGGGAGATTTAAGTCTTCGAGTAATTACTTTTTTATAGCGGTGCCTGTATTTTGGAAAAGTCTCCCAGTTAAAATCAGACCTGCCCCTACTTTGATTTCTTTTGGAAGATGACCCAGCTGATGTGTCCTGTAGATTATTCCTTGATTAACCAGAAACTATCTAGGTTTGAATATGTAATGAATGTTTCGCCTTAAAGCTTAACTATTATTAATAACTATTATTAAATGTAATTTTATTTTTTTACTATGAAAGTTTTATTGTTCATCCACCATGAGTATTTTATGAATATTTTAATTCTTATCATGGATGTGTAAGGAGTTGTATGTATATGCACGCAGGAGTTAGTAGTACAGAAGCTGAATGAATGAATGAATTTATCTACAGCTTACAACTACAACTGAGCCCAAATTTCAGTTGTTAAGCAAGATATGTTAAGTAATTTTGTCCCATTTTATGACTTTTTTGCCATAGCTGTTAAGTGAATCACTGCAGATGTTAAGTGAATCAGGTTTTCCCATTGACTTTGCTTTGACAGAATGTTGAGAAAGGTTATCACATCACCCTGGGACCCAGCAAATGTCATAAATATGAGTCAGTTGCCAAGGGTCTGAATTTTGATCACTGACCTTGGGGATGCTGCAACAGTCATGTGAAATAAGGTCATAACTCACTTTTTTCAGTGCTGCAGAAACTTTGAACAATCACTAAACAAACTGTTGTAAACCAAGGACTACCTGTATCTATGTATCTGCTCATCCATCCATATATGCATGCATGCATATATTTTACAGGTAGAGTGTACTAAGAAAGTTAAAGCTTAAATGGTGTTTTTCAAAGAAACAATAGAACAATACTAACCTCCATGACTGAGAAAAAAAACTATAGTGCCAATAGTCAAAAAAGTCTCTCTACCTAGTTCAGCACAAATTGGGGCATTTCCCATGCCCTAATCCTTCCAGGGTGATTTAAAACTAGCCTGCATTTGCTTTTTATTGTTTCTAGCTTTGAAATGCAGGGAACATATCAAGATTAGCTGAGGTGGCACAGTGATTAGAATGCAGTATTGCAGGCTAATTCTGCTGACTGCTGGGAGTTCAATCCTGACAGACTCAGCCTTCCATCCTTTCAAGGCCAGTAAAATGAGGACCCAGATTGTTGGGGGCCATATGCTGACCCTGTAAACAGCTTAGAGAGGGCTGTAAAGCACTCTGAAGTGGTATATAAGTCTTCTAAGTGCTATTTCTATTACTATAGGCTAAGACTGCCTTGAGCTGATCAATAGGTAAGCAGAAAAATCAATGTCCACTTAGTACCTTGATCCAAACTGGTTACAGGTCTACAATCTCCCATCTCTCGTTTGATCCAAATGATTGCTACCACCCTCCCCACACATTTATCTATGAGGCTTTCAATAATTTAATCTTCTCATGGTTCTGGTAGCCTTTATTAATAACACCATCTGCATGTTCTCATGAATTTAAATTATTTATTAGGCAATAAACTGAGCTTGGGGCCAGTCACTTCCCCTCAAAATATTTAATTAACTGTGATGCATTTCACTTTCAAGAAGAGGCTTGGTCCCAGAAATATACAAAACGTTCAGTCCAGAGACTTATTTTACTCAGCAAGCTTCAGGCTCTAAATAAATAATTAATTAAAACATGGAAATAGTACACGAGCAAAAATCTATCAGCAGTCAGCTATAACTAACGTAATGTAATTAAAAGTACAAGGCATGCATTTTGAAGCATGCTATAAAGGATAATACATATGCTATAAGATTTTTTTTAAAAAAATAATGCAGGTCATCTATACTGTCTTACAAACAAGAGAAATCTATCATGGCTCCCTCTCCTCTTTTTCTCCTCCAGATGAAAATCAAGGCCACCATACTTTATGATCTCGTAGGAGTTTTGCTGATGAATCTTGACCTAAAGTGCAATTGACTTTAGTAAAGTGACTTCTAGTGCTTCCGTTTCACTTAAGGCGATTCCTCATAGGCTTCTTAATGCACATTCCTCCAGTTCTTGAGTTTGGAGAATTACATGCTAGCATCATTTGTGTTGCCCTGATGACCAATAACAAACCTGAGTGTGATAATGTCAGAGGGTTCTCTCATACTTTTATTCTAGTCAGCAGTTGATGGATGCTACTAGTTTCATTTCTTCTCCAGAACATCAGCATTTAGTGAGAAAAAGCACCATCCATCATTCTCTTGAAAACAATAACATTTGTGATAACATTTAAAATCCCTTCTTTATTTTATTTTATAATTTTGGCCCCTTTTTTCATCTATCTTTGCTCTGGGGTCAGGCCAGCTAATACAGACCCATGAAAAATGCCAAGATGGGCAATGTTACTAGACGAAACATTGCTATTTATAAACCAAATGCGAAGTTTCTGGGTGGAGATGATTCTATGTACTTTAACTTCTTGATTTAAATTTATTAATTTTAAAAATCTGGGTTTTCTTAAAAGGAACTGTCCTCTTTCTTGAAACAAATGACAGAAGGCAGAAATAAATTAAAATAGATGAATAAGGATGTACTTGTATTTCAATTTGCTGTGCTTTCTTTTTTACTGTGCAAGTGTGGCAATTTGGAATTTGAACACAAATAAAAATAATTATGCAGCTGTATGCTTCTTAAAATACTAATGTAATATGATACACAAACATACACACATATGCGCGTGCGTGTGGACACACACACACACACACACACACACAATCTCCATTGAAGTAATAATAGAATTTTCTTCACTCTGCCTGTTGGGTGTATTTGTTCTTTAATAGTTATTTCATTAAATATTATAATTTACAACAATAAAAACTCATAAAACTAAAAATAAGATATATAAGAATAAAAAGAAAGACTAGAACATTTAGAAAAGAAAGGAAAAAATATAAAAAAATAACAAAGTAAGAACATAGTAAGGCAAAATAAATATATAAAAATGGACTTTCCATACTCATCACAATACATAAACTATTTTAGTAACTTATCACCACTTCTTAAAACACAACAAATAATATCTTTCTTTCATATCCCGTACCTCACCTATAAACAAATCTTAAAAACCTTACTTTTTTCACCATTGAATTTCATTTTGTTAGATAGCGCCTAGTGTTCAAGTCTGTCCTTATCTTCCTGTATCTTAAGCCTATCTTTTGGAGTGTTGGCTATTCCTGCCAGCTTCGTATCGTCTGCAAATTTGATGAGTTCCCCATCTATCCCCTCATTCAAATCATTGATGAAGATGTTGAAGAGCACTGGGCCTAGAACAGAGCCCTGGGGCACCCACTACACACTTCCCTCCATGTAGATCAGCGGTTCTCAACCTGTGGGTCGCGACCCCATTTGGGGTTGAACGACCATTTCATGGGGGTCGTCAAACAACACAGTCCACCATTTTTCCCCCTTTTCCTTAGCTGTGCTTTTGAAAACCAATAGAATAGACTGTCTTGAATAGAGTCTAATTCTACTGGCTTTCAAAAGCCAATAGGAATTGTCCAGGCTATCTCTGCCCTGCTGAGCCCGTCAAAAGTCCCATTCTGCAAACGGTGCTGCAAGTTGTTTGCAGCAAAGGCGAGCTGTCTGGAAGTTTCCACTCCTCCCTGCTGAGCAACTACTAAAGTAAAAGACTTCCAGTGTTTAGCGCCATGGCGATGGCGGCTTTTCTCTGAGCCTCCCATCTTAGTATGCGTAAGAGCCTGCAGAACAGTGACAATCAGCTGTTTTGCAGCTCGGAACTTTCCTCCCGGGCGAAGGGAGGAAAGTGACCTCTCACCAGATAGAAGTTGAGCTCCTCTGGTCTCTTAGAATTTGTTCTGAGAGACAAAGAGTGAGAGCTCCTTCGGAGTCTGGAACTACTCTGCATCCTGGGACGCCTTTGTTCTCCAGAAGGGGAGAACGGAGCAAGACGCTGCCTACACCTCTGCTAAATCAAGAGGAATTGTGAGTAAACTCAGAAGCAGATGGAGCAATACAGGAAAAATAGTATTTTGATTTCGTATTTCAACCTTAACTCAAGAATTAATATCTTCCCTAATTTTAACAAGAAGGGCATGGAAGGGGAAGAAAAAAGGAAAAAAAACGGCAGAGGAATTCTCTGTCTTTGTCTGAAGACTTTCACTTTCTCTGACTTTTGCAACAAAGGTTCTTCAGAGTAAATTGAAATTGTTACAGTTTGTGTATAGAGGCAGGAATCCTAAGATTGTAAAGTTATAAGGATGGCTTCAAAACGTTTGGCTTCTTTGGTTCCTAAAGCCTCTATTTTCTCTCCATTGACTCAGACTCAAACTGTCTCTCAGCCTAAGCCAAAGACACTTCCTCCTTCTCCCCCACCTGCAATTTCACTTAAAGATTTACAAGAAGCTTTAAAAAAGAAAGCTTTGGATATTAAAGAGGAGGTAGCTGATCTTTTGGATTGTAAAATGGCTTCAGAGAGGGTTGTTATGGCAGAACTATTGGAGGAAAAAAATAAAAAAATGAGGGAAGATATAATTTTAGCATTTCAAGGTTTAGCTATGCATATTGAGAGAATTGATGACAAAATGGAAGAGGTGACTGAAAACGCAGCAAGACTGGAAAGTAGAGTTGAAGAAGTTGAGAACAAGATAGATATGACACAAGATGAATTAATTATTTCACAGTATAGAGACATGGTATTTGCGCTGCGTATTAGAGGGATGAAAGAAAATCAGCAAGAAGATTTAAAGGAGGTAATTATTAAAGATATCGCTTTTAATCTGGGTTGGAAAACGGAGGAAATTCGGAGTGAGATAGAAAAAATCTTCAGAGTTAATTCATGGGTTGCCAGACAAAGAAATTTACCCAGAGATGTGGTTATCTACTTTTCAAGAAGATCTATACGTAATGAAATTTTACAGGCTTTTTATAAACAGAGGTTCCAAATTGCAGCTCAAGATGTTATGATTTTAAAAGAGATACCTCCAAACATTTTAAGAAGAAGAAAAGATTTTGCTTTTCTATCTGAGGAGTTGAAACATCGTCAAATTCAGTATAGATGGGAGATTCCAACTGGAATAGCAGTGATTTATGAAGGAAAGCGTTATAGATTAACTACAGTTTCAAAGGCAGAAGAATTTTATAACTCTGTTTTGAAGGCAAGTTCCTCCTCATCCTTACAAGCTAGTAAAATTGAAGAAGAGCAGATAATTGGAGGAGCAACTTCACTGATTGTTAGAGAAGTACAAGGTCAACCTGCTGCACAGAATTTGGAGATAAAAGAACAAAGGATGACAAGAGCTGATATAAACGTAGCGAGAAGCAGCAGAAGGATAGTGAAACAACAGTAGGTACTACTACTACTACTACTACAAAGCCTGTGGGAGGAGCAAGACCAAAAAGATCTTCAACAATTGATCTTCAAGCTAAGCTTTAGAGGCTTCAGGTCGGTAGAGATGGCAAAGCTCCTGACATGGAATGTTAATGGCTTGAACTCACCGCAGAAAAGGAAAAAAGTTTTTCATTACCTGAAGCAACATAACAATGACATAATATGTTTGCAAGAAACTCATATAACTTTAAAGGATTCTAAATATTTGACTAATTCTCGTTTGGGATCACATTTTATGGCTCCAGCTCCAAGGAAAAAAGGGGGTGTTGTAATTTATGTGAAGAAAAATTTATCGGCTGAATTAATAGAATCTGATCCTCAAGGAAGATATGTTTTTATAGATTTACTACTACAAGACAAGAGATTTCTTATTGTTGGATTATATGCCCCTAATCAACAACAGAAGCAATTCTATAAGTTTTTGCATGGAAAAATAACTCAGTTGGATTACAAATCTGTAATTATGATGGGAGATTGGAATGGAATCTTGGATTCAAGAAAGGACAAAAAGGGTACTTTCAAAACTCTTACTCAATCTAAAATTACCTAAAGCATTTTTTGATATGATAGATGAGTTGGAACTTATTGATGTTTGGCGTGAAAGGAATATAAATGACAGAGATTACACTTTTTATTTGGACAGACATCAATCATTTTCAAGGATTGATTTTATTTTAATTTCCAATGATCTTTTTTCTAGGGTCAAGAAGGTTAAGATTTTTCCTAGGACATTGTTGGATCACAGCCCTGTTTGGTTGGAGTTATTTGTGGAAGATGGGAATAAAAGATCCTGGAGATTGAATGAGAATTTGTTCACTCGGGAGGAGTTTGTACAAAAATGTAAAGAACATTTGAAAGAATTTTTTGTTTTAAATATGAACAAGGGAACATCAATGCCTATGGTGTGGGATGCTAGTAAAGCTTATATGCAGGGAATTTTGATTCACATGAATAATGTTTTTAGGGGTAACAAAAACGTAAAGAATTAGAAGAAGAGATTAAATTAAAAGAAGAAGCCTTTGCTTTGAATCCGATGGATAATAGGTTAAAGGTTGCTATAAATACGCTTAGGGCACAATTTAATATGTTGATGACAGATGACAGATCAGGTGGCAACAAATTTGCGTTATATGAAACATAATACTGTTTGTAATGCAAATAAGCCTGGGAGATGGTTAGCTTATCAATTACGTAAGAAACAGAAAGCAAGAATTATAGAGAAAGTAAAATATAAAGGTACTGAGGTTTTTCAATATAATTTGATTAAAAAGAGTTTTTTAGATTTTTATACAAAATTATATGCTAGTGATAATATACATGTTGCAGAAGTAGAAAAGTATTTACAATAAGCGCATTTTCCTAAACTTTCTAATGAACAACAAATTATGATGAATTGTTCAATTATCTCAGAGGAAATTGGTTTAGCTATTAAGCAGTTAAAAGTGGGAAAGTCTCCAGGTACAGATGGATTGACGACAATGTATTATAAAATTTTATTTGAGGAAATGATGGTGCCATTAAAGGAGCTTTTTAATAGTATTTTGTTGGGAGCTCAAGTTCCCCCCTCATGGAGAAGTGCATTTATATCATTGATCCTGAAGGAGGATCAAGATCTTACTGAACCTAGGAATTATAGACCTATATCTCTTTTAAATGTGGATTACAAGATTTTCTCAAAAATTTTGGCAAATAGATTAATGGAGGTAATGAAGAACCCGATTCATTGTGACCAATCAGGATTTATAACAGGAAGATATATGAAATATAATGTAAGGCAAATTCTTAACTTGATAGAATATTTGGATAAGAATAATCAGATCCCTGCGGCTTTTATATTTTTAGATGCTGAGAAAGCTTTTGATCAACTAGATTGGAAATTTTTATTTTTATTGATAGAGAAAATGAATTTTGGAGATAAGTTTTTACATGTTATTAAGGCTATATATCAGCAACAGGCTGCTCAAATTATTATCAATGGGGGTCTGACTGAGACTTTTAATATTGAAAAGGGAACAAGACAAGGATGTCTATTATCTCCATTGTTATTTGTTTTAATGATGGAGGTTTTGTTAATTCAGTCAACGGTAATTAAGGGAATAAAAGTAAACAGGAATGAGTATAAATTGAGAGCTTTTGCAGATGATTTGGTTTTAACTTTAGTACAACCTACTGAAGTAGCTGGTCACTTGTTGGAAATTATATCTAAGTATGGAAAAGTTTCTGGTTTTAAAATAAGCAATAATAAAACTAAAATGTTATCTAAAAATATGTCTAATAAGGAAAATGAAATTTTAGTTAAACTTACAGGTTTTCAGATGAAAAAGGTTAAATATTTGGGAGTATATATAACAGCTTCTAATGGTAAACTATATAAGAATAATTATGAATTATTATGGGCAAAAGTACAAAAGGATTTAAATGACTGGAAAAAGTTGCAATTGTCGTTGTTGGGGAGAATATCAGTGGTAAAAATGAATGTTCTACCAAAGTTTCTTTTTTTGTTTCAAATGTTACCTATTCTAAAAAAAGATGCAAATTTGGACGAATGGCAAAAGGGTATTAATAAATTTATCTGGGCTGGGAAAAAATCAAGGGTAAAGTTTAAGATTTTTCAAGATGCCCAAGAAAGAGGTGGGTTTAAAGCACCCAATTTGAAAGTATATTATGATGCAGCCACCTTAACTTTGATAAGCGATTGGCTTAATTTAACAAATAAAGATGTTCTTTCTATTGAAGGGTGGGATTTATTGTATGGTTGGCATGCATATTTGATTTTTAATAAGAAAGTAGATTGGGCTTTTAAATCACATATTTTAAGGAATGCTTTTCTTCGAGTTTGGAAGAAGTATTATTATAAAATACTTATTTGGGGGATTCCTGGACATGTAATTGAGGGAGTCTCTAAGGGGATGAATTTCGATAAAATTTTGTATAAGGAGTTATTAATTTGGACAGGTAATGATTGGCAGCTAAAATCTATAGATGTATTAAGACAAGAAAATATTTTATACTCATGGTTTCAGTACATACAAATTGTGGATAGGTGGACAGTAGATAAGAAAGTTGAAATAACATTAGAAGATGAAAACTTGATTATTCAGATTAAAGATCAGAATCATGCTCATATTAAAAGAATCTATGATGAGTTAATAAAATTGGATTTGGGAACAGAGTTAGTAAAAGATTGTATGATTAAATGGGCTCAGAAAATCCAGGAACCGATTTTATTGGATCAATGGGAGAATATTTGGATTAGAAATGTTAAATTTACACAACCCCAAAATTTGAGGGAAAATTTTTACAAAATGTTTTATAGGTGGCATTTGGATCCCCAAAAATTGTCTTGTATGTATCCTAATTTACAGCCCAAATGTTGGAGGTGTGGTAGTACTGATGCAACTTACTTTCATGTTTGGTGGACCTGTAAGAAGGTTAAAGCTTTTTGGATAATGATTTGGTGGAACATTCAAAAGATTTTTAAAAAGAAGATAAAGTTTACTCCTCAGTTATTTTTATTGGGTATTTTTATGGATTTAGATGTTAATGAAACTATTTTAATGTTGAATCTAATAACTGCAGCAAGGTTACTTGTAGGTTTATATTGGAAGAAGGATTCACTGGCAAAGATTTCTGCTCATTTAAAGGACCATACACAAGAAAAAATTATTATAGTGTGGAGAAGGTGGATAGAGTATATTCAGAATAAATATGGAACTTTAAAGTTCCATTTATTTTATGATTAATTTTTTCTTGATGTAATAATTATTATTTATAGAATTTTATAATATTTGATTTATAGTAGATTTGTTTATATTATTATTTTTAAAGTTTAGAGGGAGTTAAGGGTTAAGTATGAATTTGTTTATTGTATAATTTTTTTGTTTTAAAAGTTATAGCTTGTGTTTGTTTTGTTTACAATAACCCTGTATTTTGCTCCGGAGGGGGGTTAGAGTGGGAGGGGATGGGTGGGATTAAGTAGGTTAGATATATAGAAATATTAATGTATAAAATAGATAGAGTAATTCAGAGGGAGGTGCCATTCGGGTATTTCCCCTGAACTGTATCCAAAGAGGGATGAGAGGGGAGGAGGAAGGGATGGAAGGAAGTTGGATGGGAGGAAAGGATGAGGGGAGAGAAGATATGAGAGGAGAGAGGGAGTAGGGAAGTAGGAAGGAAGGTTGAGAGGGTGGACGCAGTTGGGGGGAGATAGACGAGCGACACCTAAGGTTTTATTTTAAAGGTATTTTTCTTTTTTATTTTTTTTATATAATGTATTGAAAATATTAAATGTATTGAAAATTGAAATAAAAATTTTTACAAATAAAATAAAATAAAATAAAAATGTAAGTAAAAGATGGCCAGGGGTGGGAGGTGGGAGGCCGGCGGGTGCAGGGAAGGTTGCTGGCGCGCGTGGGGCCTGGTGGGTGCCTTACCTCCCTTGGGCTGGGCCAGCTGGTGGCCCAGCCGGTGGTCACCCTGTGCTGTCACTGCCCCTTGCCAGCTACACCTCGGCCGGCGCAGGGGGCGACACCACACATGCACGGTGCTCCCAGGAAGGGAAAGTCCTCGACTTACGACTGGTTGGGTAGTCCTCGACTTACGACTGGTTGGGTAGTCCTCGACTTACGACTGGTTGGGGGTCGCGGCATTAAAAAGGTTGAGAACCACTGATGTAGATGCAGTTCCATTGAGCACCACAAGCTGAGTATGGCTGGTCAGCCAGCTATGAATCCATCTGGTGGTGATGCTGTCTAACCCACATTTTTCTATCTTATAAAGTAGTAGGTTGTGATCTAGTTTATCAAATGCCTTACTGAAGTCCAAGTAAATTATATCCACAGCATTTCTCTGGTCCACTAATTTTGTCACTTGGTCAAAGAATGCAATAAGATTTGTCTGGCATTATCTGTTTTTGACAAACCCATGTTGGCTTTTAGTAATGACTTTGTTTGCCTGTAGATGTTCACTAATTCTTTGTTTGATTATCTTTTCCAGAATATTCCCAGGTATTGAGGTCAGGCTGCTAGGTCTGTAATTTCCTGGATCTATTTTTTCCCCTTTTTTGAAGATGGGAACTACATCAGCTCTCTTCCAGTCCTCTGGTAGTTCCCCAGTGCTCCAGATCTTTGAAAAATATAGTTCAGTGGTTCTGAGATCACATCTGCCATTTCCTTGAGAATCTTGGGGTGTAATCCATCTGGTCCTGATGATTTGAACTCGTCTAGGCTAGACAGGTGCTCGCTTACCATTTTCTTGCCTATCTTAACTTGTGTTTCTATTCTGTTTTTTATGACACTGTTTTTAATAGGTTGGTCTGTTTTTTCCTTTTGTGTAAAGACAGATGCAAAAAATGAGTTAAATAGTTCTGCTTTCTCTCTGTTGCTTGTCACCTTCTTGCCCCTTTCCTCCACTAATGGACCAATCATTTCCTTAACTCTTTTCTTGTTTTTTACATGTTGAAAGAAGCTTTTTTTTGTTATTTTTGACTTTAGTCACAAGTCTTAGTTCATTTTGAGTCTTAGCTTTCCTCAATTTATCTTTGCAGACTTGGGCTATTTGCTGATATTCTGCCATTGTTATGTGCCCCTCTTTCCACTTGTTATACTTGTCCTTTTTATCTTTCAATTTATTAGAGAGTTCTTTATGCAGCCATGCTGGTTTCTTTTGAGAGCTGTTATTTTTCTTCTTTGTTGATATTGTGCTAGACTGGGCTTTTATTATCTCACTTTTCAAAATTTCCCAAGCTTCTTGAGTTGTTTTCCCTTGAGAATTCTCATCCATGGAATCCTTCTCAAACTCTCTCTAAGTTTATTGAAATTAGCTCTCTTAAATTCCAAGACTCTAGTTTGACTGTGTTCTATTGCCTGTGCTTCCCTAATGTTGAATTCCAATATTGCATGATCACTTCCCCCAAGGTTCCTATGGCTTCTATCATTTCATCTCTGTTAGTGAGGATTAGATCCAACATTAGTTCCCTTCTCTACTTTTTGGGAGAGAAAGTTGTCTGCTAGGTTTGTCAGGAATTTGTTTGATCTTCCACTTGGTGCAGAGTTTGTCTCCCAGTTGATGTCAGGGTAATTAAAGTCCCCATTACTATTGTGATGTGCTTCCTACATACCTCAGTTAGCTGACTAACAAAAAGTTAATCTATTTCCTCTATTTGGTTGGGTGGCCTATAGTATACACCTATGACAATGTCATTCCCCCCCCCTTTTATATTGACCCAAATACATTCAAGACAGTTTTCATCATTGTTGTGCTCTATTTCTGTAGAGATGTAGTTATTTCTTATATAGAGAGCAACTCCACCTCCTCTTTTGTTTGGTCTGTTTCTTTTAAATAATTTAAATCCTTTTAGCTATGTGTTCCATTTGTGGGTTTCATCCTACCATGTTTCCATAATGGCAACAATATCACATCTGCCCTCATTTACCTCATTATGTTGCCTTTAAGGAAAGTGTATGTAATTTTTCATAACCCAGGTTTTTTTTAGGAGTTATCTTTTTTTTCTTATCAGTTGCAGAACAATGTTTTCTGTTGGGGTCACCTATTAACATACAGTATAGACATGTTCAGGCTATCTTTATCAACATTCTGTATAACTAATGGCCTGAGATTTGGATGGCATGGATTTTTATAGTATGACAAAGTTAAAGTTCAAAGGCTTCCAATTAAGACTGATTAACACTTCAAAAATCATTATATTCATAGTACCAAATTATGAATATGAACTAGGTATAATCCCAGGCTATGCATGAAAGTATATTTATTGGCCATAGTACAAGAAGCGTTTTATAGGAAAGAAACAGCAGGCAATGAAAACTAAACTACTTCACAATTGCAATTTTTATTATCTATTTAAAAATAATTTGCATGTTTATTTGCCAATCTTCTATTATGTTAAATTCCAGAATCTAACTGAACATTGACATTTATTGCCAATTTTTAACATTTTAGGATGCCAGGGGGAAATATCACAAACTTATATCAATGCTTCAAACATCTTCTCACACCAGTTTTCATAAAGAAGAGCAAGTAGCTTGCAGAAAGTTTATGCAAAAATTCTGAAAAACTAATTGCTGAAATATTGGACCTACCTTTTCAATGCCATTTTCCTCATTTAGACTGGAGATATGTTTGACTGATATAGAAAAAAGCCATTCCTGATTTATGGAAGGTACATTTTACAGGAAAATCACTTCTAGATATTAGTAAATTCTAACCAGCATTTAAATGTAGTCTGCTAGTTAAAATCAAATATAGTGAAATAATGTCAGAATACTCAAATGGAGTCTGGAAAGGAAAGAGTGAATGTTCAATATTTGATGTTAATATCATGGTCTAATGATCTATTTGGTTCTTTTATGGATAATGATCCATATTTATCACCCACAATTTATGGAACTTCCTGAGTCTGTTCTGGCCAGTGTTGACATTTGCCAAAATCAATGAGAATAAAAATGAAATGTACATCTTTATGCCAAAACATTTTCTTGGCTTTGAGACTGACAAAAACATTTGTGCTAGCGGGTATACACTGCAATTAACCAAGTGATTGAGCTTTCAAATTTGTTTTTAATTAAGCCTACAGCCTGTAACAACTTGGTAAACATAAGGTTAAATACAGCTAGAATAAATTAGCTAAAGAGTTAAAAAAATTCTCTTTTTTCCACAAGGGATACATAAATCTTATTTTCACCTTAGGATCAGCCAGTCCAAAACTCAATCAGTTCGTCAATAAATAGCTCAGATTCAGGCAACAGATTAATAAAAACAACAGGGGAATAACTATTGGCAGCTAGAAGCCAGAGGCTTGCAAGTCCAATGCAAATGAAACCTGTCCTAGTTGGCTAATCTAATCTGCTCAGACCATGCACATACCTTGGGCTTAAATTGTAGCAATTTTCTCTTAGAAAGGAGAGATTTCCAGGTAGCACAGGCATGTGCACAGTTAGCTAGTCTCAATCAACCAAGCTTGACTACAATAAGTGAGAATCCAAAACAGCAGGCAGTGGTGTCAAATCTTGATCCAACTTTCAATAGAGTTCATGGGATGGTCATCAGCCATATGGTGGACATCTGAAGTCAGAGTGGCAGTTTCTAGATCAGTCCAACAGAGATGTATTGGCTGGTGGCCACCTTGATGTAAGACAAACACTTAGCAGTAATCAATTAGTAATGACTCTACTCTTGCTGGGTATGGAGGTGTACCAAGCACCACTTTTCTGCACAATAATTTTGGAGACTGGGTGACTTCCCAGGATTTGGATTTTTGTTATTTGATGGCCTGCTCAGCTGCTCTGAATAATTTCCAGTGAAATCAACCTCAAGTGCTTGATCACTTACTGAATCCCAATTTGTTTGGCCTGATACTAGACTAGACTAGACTAGACTAGACTAGACTATACGTCAAATTCCTTGAACACTAGGAATACATTACTTTTCTATTCCCTTATTCTCTATTTGTTTGAATAGCTCAATTGACTTTATTCAAAGGGAACATTTTGACTGTTGTTTAGCTTTCCAACACAGACCCGGGCACAGATGCAAACACAGACACAGGCATACATGTACGTAAGGCAGTTCTTGACTTACAATAGTTCATTTAGTGATTGTTCAAAATTACAACGACACTGAAAAAAGTGACTTATTTCACACTTATGACCATTGCAGCATCCCCATGGTCATGTGATCAAAATTCAGATGCTTGGCTACAGACTCATATTTATGATGGTCACAGTGTCCTGGGGTCATCTGATCAACTTTTGCGAACTTCTGACAAGCAAAGTCAATGGAGAAGCCAGTTTCATTTAACAGGCATGGACTAACTTAACAACTGCAGTGATTCACTTAACAAGTATGGCAAGAAAGGTCATAAAATGGGGCAAAATTCACTTAACAAATGTCTCACTTAGAAGTAGAAATTTTGGGCTCAGTTGTGGTAATAAGTTGCGGACTTATATGTCTAATACCAGCTGGCTTTATGTCTAAAGTGGGACTAGAACTCCCAATCTCCTGGTTTCTGTGCTAGTGCCTTAACCACTACACCAAACTGGCTTGGTCTATGTCATATTAGTCTTTCTTTAGTTCCAAAATGCAACAAAAGCTTTTCCTTCAGTTTGTGCTTTTTCCTTCAAATGCATCAATATGACTGACAGTGAAGTGATTAGCACGTTCTACTACAAAAAAGATTAATCTTTAGTTTGATTAACAAGAAGCATCTCTTGGCAATCTTTTATCCCCAAAGAAGATCATTCAAAACTCAGGCAGGAATGAAGTAAGCTACTCAGTCATCTATAGAGCAAAATGTACCAAGTGAAGATTAAAATATAATCCCCTAAAGCAGTTGCCTAAAAAAATTGCTGTCTAAGAAGGAGAGTTTCCCTGTGTGAATTGTTTTCTTGTCACTAGTCTAAATTTTATTTTCATTATTCACAGGCATGCACCTACTTTTTTTTAGTTTTAAAGGGAATGTAGTTTAAAAAAAGCCTCTATCTGTTTTGTTTTTGCAGAAAAACAGAAGTTAGTTTAAACAGATTTCTAACCCAGATTCTCAAGGTATTATGTTAAGAGGTCTGCAACAATTTAATTTGTAGCATTTCAGAGCTGACACTAAATCTATGGAAATAAATCACCCTAGAAAGGCCATTATTTCTTAATTACAGAACATATTAGTGTCTAGTTATAGAGAATTCCCAGTGGGCTGAAGAAACACTTGGTTGAAAGGAAAACTTTTACTTAATCTTCCTATCATGCTAGACTTCAAGGAAACATCTTTTATCAGATGAAAGAGATACAAAGATACCACTCTGATACTTAACATTTATTAGGGAACTTCAAAGTAAAATGTTGATATAAACATTTTAAAGTAGAATGTTTTGCATTCAATTTCAGTGTTGTATAAACTATTAGAGACTGGAGAGCACTGGAAACATCCAACCCCTGAGCCAAATGTGCACCTCCAAGCCATCTCAGTATGGAGATTCCAATTGTTCCTGAAAGCCAATCCCTTTTCTTATCATTTTTCATTTTCCAGCTCTTTGACAGGGACATGAAAGGAGCCTCCCCAGGCATCCCCCAGGTGATGTCACTGGCTAATCCTTTCATCCTGGAATTACTTTGGTGCTTCCAACATGAATGCGATGTAAACAACATAGTGGCCTCTAGACATTTTTACTACTAAAGAACCCCCAGTGAATGACAACTTGCTTATAACCATTATAGGTTGCCTTGAGTTATGGCCACTTGTTCAGTGACCAAATTACCACAGTGCTGAATGAAGGGTCACTTATAATCTGTCTATGAAATTGAGGCTGTGCAGTATCCACACAGTCACATGATCACAATTGGGTTCTCAATGCCTGGCTACTGATTCTGATGTTACAGCCAGCCATGGTAAAGCAAATTCAGTGGGGATGCAAACTGGGAATGTCACACAAGTCATTGTTATTGCTCCCCCATCACCAAGGAATCACTGCAGAGTACAAGATCCTAGGGATTTCATAGTACCAGCCACAGTACCCGTATTTCTTTGGGATTGAGTCCAGCTTAGTCCAGCTCTCCTCCCTCATATTAGGAATATTGTCTTTTCTGTAATTCATGAAGGGATCATTCACCACCAAAGATGCTCAGTTCACAATCAAAACTTTAGGAGAAAAACTAGGGTCACTTTAGAGCATATTCATCCCTTAGTATCTCCCAACAGAGGTCAGTAATAGTAATAGTAATAAAGTTGGAAGGGACCTTGGAGGTCATTGAGTCCAACCCCCTGCTCAGGCAGGAAATCCTACACCATTTGAGACTAATGGCTGTCCAGTCTCTTCTTTAAAATTTCCAGTGTTGGAGCATTCACCGCCTCTGGAGGCAAGTTGTTCCACTGGTTAATTGTTCTAACTGTCAGGAATTTCCTCCTTAGTTCTAGGTTGCTTCTCTCCTTGATTAATTTCCATCCGTTGCTTCTGATATATTGGAAAGCTTCTGCTGTTTGTTAGTAATGACACTACTGAACTAGGTGGACCTCACATTTTGTTTATGGAAGACAATGTTTACTTCTTAGAAATTGTGTTTTTTTAAATCTCTGATCCACTTTATTCCTATTTTTTCTTCTCCTTCCTAGCAAGGGTCATTTTATGTTGCACTTCATGTTTTCTTTTATGTACACAGTTTTATTATGTGGCTGAAAGTTTGTGAACATAATGGCTTAATTGTAATTATAGAATATTTTCTTAGGAAAACTCAGAATGAATTAAATGAACTGTGGAGTGTTTGTTACTTTTTCTATTAAGCTGATTAACTTCTAGTTGGATTGTTTGTTTAAAGGCAAAAATCTTGCAGGCTGCAAATTAATATGTAATACATATCTGCATTTTCATGGAGGATATCGAGATTAAATCCACTGAGGCACAAATAACCATTACATATGTTTTTATTCTGCTACCCCCTTACAAAGCATAGAAAAATAATATCAAGCCAAATATGTTAAAAGTAAGAGATATGATAAAGAAACAAAACCTAGTTAAGCCTATTTTATCCTTGTTTCTATTTGTTGCTATGTTGCTTCATATACTGCATTTGTTCTTTAAAATCTCATCTTTTTCTTCAAAAAGTTTAAAGCAGTTTCTGGATGTACCCTTTCTTCTCAATCTTCCAGCATATATTTGTTTTGCAATTCAATCCCCGTTCATTTTCTCTATGTGACCAGTCTCTGTATTCCCTTCATACTGGTCTCTCACTTTTGATCAATAGAGTAATCAAAGCCTCCTCACTAGCGTATGGTGCAGCCCAAGGGCACCCATGAAAGGAAAATTGCAAGCTAAAGAAACTTCCCTCAGCTGGTAGTCTCAACAGTCCATGCCCTTCACATGGCACTTCCCAAGCTCTGCTGCCATCCCGAAATGTCCGTTCCATTGCCTAGCAATAGAAATAAGCTAGCTTCCTAGCTTCCCCCAAAGCTGACAGTAAATCAGATCCTTCAATTTTAGAACCCTCAATAATTTTTTTTGCTCTTGCTTTGTTCAGGATACCCTTATTTGTAAAGCAGGCTTTCAATGATCATGGCAATAAAGTTTCCTCCTCCTCCTCCTCCTCCTCCTCCTCCTCCTCCTCCTCCTCCTCCTCCTCCTCCTCCTCCTCCTCCTCCTTCCTGAGCCTATGGCAGTAATAGATGAGCCCATTCAGTCACAGATGTCTGTAGTGTTGCTTCTCCTGTGTCTGAATGCTTTGGAACATTTTTTTTTCTGATACCACTTTGAATAAGTGAAAATATTGGAGATTTCCTTTAAGAGGAGGTGGTATGAAAGAATGATTCTCAATCCAGATCATCCTTAACAACAAGAGCCAGGCAAAATAATTGTGAGATTTCCAAGGATTCCTAGTATTTCATGTAGAGGTGTCCAGTTTCCCTTCCTTTATTTACTAATCTGGTAAATTCTCCCTATCCATTACTATTGTACTCCAATGCAAAGTCTAATATCAAAAGAGCTATGATTTTAGGAAATTTATTCTTTGGCAGGTACATAAGTTAGAGACATTCAGGATTCTTTTCAAAGATGTTAGTAATGATTGCATATGTCAGCTTCAACAGCAAAATTTATTTAGAGAATTCTGAATTGAGTGCACATTAGAGACCAATTTATTTTTTTTCTTTATGAAACGTATGTATCAGTCTGTATAAAAATAGAATTCCTTTACTCTGCAGTGAGCCAGCTGATTGATCAGTAAACAGCCTGGGTGTGTTTTTGAAAGTGTAATCAAACTTCAGCCACACTTGAGAAGAATGAAATTACACATTTGTGAACACAATGTATAATCATCAGTTTAGATTGGATGGTTTTAGAGATAGAACAGTGCAGACATTTATCTTGCAAACATCTCATTTATGAAGTATACAAGTGGCATGTAAATTAGGAAAACAAGGAAATTCTGGAAAAAAAATATTGGCAGAGAGTATGCAAAGAAATGACTATGCCTGAAGTCAACTCTGATAGTAGCTACCCAATGCTGCTGGTATCAGAAATCACTCATACACAGAAGGCATGAATGCAAATCCTAAAGAACATACTAAGGATGTGGAATATTTGAAACCAACACAAAATAACTATGCAAATATGAAATATTGTTGAAATGATTAGTCCGAAAAAAAAGGGATCGTTGAACATCCATGCTGTCTACTCAGATATTCAAACCAATTTCTTCAAAGTGTTTTCTGAATATCTGTTGCCAGGAAAACTAGAGAGACTTGTGCAGTCAACCATGAGTCAAGACTGACTCAAAGGCAATCCCCAAAAACAAAAGAGTAAATTTTATCAGATGTATATTAATTCCTTGCAACCACAAATAATAATTCTGTATTACAATATTAGGTAAGTAGCTTCTGAATGAAAGGAGAAAATTAAATCTAATAACTGTCAAAATATGTTCTTATTGGCCTATTTATACACTGCTGTTCAAACTGCTTGAAATGTTATTGTTCTGCTAGGGCCAATTCTGCTAGGAGAACTATTTAAAAAATAAACAATATAGAAATGTGAAAAACTTTATCTAAAATTATTAGTAGTTTGTTAGTCTGCCAGTTGAATTTGGGTACCCTTTTTTCTAATGAACACGTAGATCTTAATCAATAGACTTTGATTCAAACAATAATGATTTGTTTGAAAGCACTTATATCCGTCTTAATTTGTACTGATTAGTTTAATTGATTTGCATCTGTAATCAATTGGCCTAACCAGCTGAAGTCCTATTTTATAGATCCTACTTTAATATAATTCATGCTGAAAAGGACCAAAATGTCAAAGCATAAAACTATTGAAATGAGAAACATGACTAATAGTATCTGATGTACTGGCAATAACCAAGCTGAAATCTATGTTCTAGATTCTATCTTAATTTAATTCATATGGGAGAAAAGACCTAGAAAATCAAAACAAGAATCTAGCAAAACAAATATCTTACCTTCCGATGTAATTACAAATCCAAAACATGTACAATTAAAATATTTATTCAGAGAAAAAAAATGTGCCTAGTTATGCTTCCTAAAGCAAAACAAATGTTAAGAATAATCAATACAAATAACAATGGTAATAGAATAGAATAGAATAGAATAGAATATCTTTATTGTCATTGTGTATCCCACAATGAAATTGTGCATATTACAAGCAAAAAACCTCCCATATATTATATACACACATCCTTCACATTCTATTCACCATTACACTGCCCCTAATATTGCACTTCAATGTTGCACTATACAGTAGTATTTAATATGATTACAACTCTGGGATAAAAACTATTTTTCAGCCTATTTGTCTTTGTTTTATTATCCTGTACCATCTGCCAGATGGTAATAGTTCAAAAAAAATATGTCCATGATAAGATGAGTCTAAGAATATTTTGAGCCTTCCTAAGATAGCGGAAACTGTACAGTTCATCTGGGGGGGGGGGGATAGTAACAACTACAGGATAAAGTTGATGCATCATGTCTACATAGATAGATTCTCAGTATTTTCAAGAAGACTGTATCCATAATTTAAGGACTTATTCCTCAACAATTACAAAATTGTTCCAAATTTCATTTTTATTTATGAAATACTCTTAACAACAAGGAAGGGAAAGAGAAGGCTGCCTATATGTTAAAGTAGCAATAGGTGACAGGGCAGAGAAGGAACTGATGGTGATGTTGTTATCCATTCAGTCATGTCCAACTCATGGAGATTTTATGGGCCAGGTCTCTCCACATCTTCCAATCTTGCACTACTTCTTTGAGTTTTTCTGTGCTTTGGCTTTACTATAGCAGCTTTTATGGTATCCAGCCACCATGTTCTGGTTTCCTTTTACTGCTAACCCTTCCAAACACAATTGCTTTCTCCAGTGAATCCCCCTGCATGACATGGCCAAAGTAAGGAGGACACAGTTTCATGATTTTGCCTTCCAGTGATGTCTTGTGTTATGAGCTTCAGTCACCTTCGTTGTCTAAAGAAGAGAAAGAACTACCTTGCTTTTATTTTACCTTGTTCCTATCCCCAAAGGATAAATCCAGGAAAACTAATAAAAACAATTTAAGGAAATTACTACCAGGGCAGGTAAGAAGTGATTAAGGAGCATTATATGAGATCAAGTATCCAGGGTCAGACAAATTGCTTCTTAGACTAGTGATTTTCTATTACTTCTGATTTTCTGTCTGTAATATTTGTTAATTTTGGAGAATAGATAATGTATTGGAAGTCTATAGACAGGCACATCTGATTCCTTTTTTCAATTAAGTGGAAAAGGCTGAACTGGGAAATGAGAAAGCAGTCAGCCACATATTAATCCAAAGCTAAATTCTATTAGAGATTATTAAAACAAGTTGTGAACATATAATTTAACTTGTACATTTTTATGGCATTAGTTTGGAAGATCAGGGGAATGCCATTGGCATAATATAGCTTGACTTTAGCAATCCATGTCATTAACTTTCCCATTTGCAGCCTTATTGACAAGATAATAAAATATAGACTTAACGATATTTCTGGTGTACTAATGGACTTGTGTCAACCTGGAGGGATGTCATCAGCAAAATGGCACAAAACTTTGTCCTAAACTCATGCTATTCAGTTTTTAAATAACAGTAATTACTGAAGTGAGCATACAAAACCTAAAGAAGACAAAAAGCTAGAAAAATGAAATAAAATGTTGGAAGTTTGGAATTCTGGACTGAAACCAATCAGATGAAAGTCAGTGAAGAATAAAAAAAACACACTAGAGAGTACTTGTTTGGCAGCAATGCATATAAAACAATCAAACTGTTTTGGCTTGTCATAAACTGAATATATGCCAACTTTGTGATAAAAGCTGTTAAAACAGTAACAACAGCTTTATATTATTTCATGCTTTCTAAAGAGATATAATAACATCCAAATCATAACAGATAATAATCCTATTTTATTCTACATCATTTAGGTCATATCTAAACTCTTCTTATCTATTTTAAGGACATTGATATATTCCAAAGGGCAAAAAGATAGAAAGCACCATATTAAAATAGGAATAGAATAGAATAGAATGAGAGGAGAGGAGAGAAAATGAAGTTGAGGGTATATCTTGAACAAATGGATGGACATTTCAGAGGATTATTTGACACCTTTGCTAGACTTACTGAAGTCTTTCAGAGGACCATACATTATTTTATGGATCAGGAGAAAAAAAAAGATAGGAGAAGGTAAGGACTATCCCTCCCATCAATTCATAGACCACCACGGATTTTTAATTTTATGTTTGTTATGGAGAAGAGGGTACATGTATGCAAAGGAGTGATAAAAAGGTGACATTTTGGATTGGCTATGAAGATGTTGGAAATGATCTCTTCCTGACTAACCAATTCATCTCTGATCATATGCACCTGGTGAAGGAAAGTAGCTACCAGGATTGTTGTGTCATTGAAACAGATCTTATAATAAAATTAAGATAGCTGTATATTGAGTTCATCAACTGGACTTAGTTTTTAGTTCCGAAGTGGATGTCTAGCCAATTGAAACAATTTATATGTATCTGAATGTTTCTCCTACAAATGAATTAATTTACCAAAGGACAAATTTCAAAGCTCTGTTTAAATGAGCCATTATAGTTAAGTTCTTGGAAACAGATCTTTTGGCTATCAAACCACATATGCATTTCAAATTGTAACATTTCAACTACATCATTGTGGGTTGTCAAGATACTGAGGGGCAAAAAATGTGGCAAAGCTTTCCCCTTAAGGTGAGGTTCACAGTTTGCAGCATTATGTCGATGAAAAAAGAATATGAGAGCAAATCACCTGTTATTTATATAACTCTGTTTCCAAGATTTTTCTGCACTGAAGTCCTCAGTTGTTCAACTCCTGTGTGACAACCCGCTGGGGATGCAGATGGCTTAAGAAATCTTTTCCCAAATGTTAACATCCCCACCTTCCTTTGCTTTGGCCAGGGTGATGGGAAGGTGCTCTGTGTCGACCATAATTAATATGGATCCTGATTGGTTAATCATCTGTATCTTACCCTGCCCTCTCACCAATGACAGGAACACAAATGTCAATGTATGTATGCATCTGTGTAAGTGTTTATGTATGTATGTATGTATTCATGCATGTATGTATATATGTGTATAGGTAGGTAGGTAGATAGGTATTTACGTAGGGAGCCATGGTGGTGAAGTGGTTAAAATGCAGTATTGCAGGTTAACTCTGCCCACAGCTAGAAGTTCAATTATCACCCAAGTCGGTAAAATGAGAATCCAGATTGTTGGGTAAACTTGTCAGACAGTGCTGTAAAGCACTATGGAGCGGTCTATAAGTCTAAGTGTTATTGCTTTTGCTATTATATTTCATATTTCTTAACCACCCATCTTCCTCAATTGCTTTCCTTTTCATGGCCATATTTGTTTGAACTGGGAGGGAGGATGGACAACAATTTTACAATTCTTCTAGTGATTTGGGCTGTAAGTAGAAGCTTGGCAAAATTCTTGTTAATTCCCCGAGGTAAAAGAAAGAACAAAAACAACAAATGCCAATCCCAAAGGTAGATTTTTTTTCTTGAAGGTGTTTCACTTCTCATTCAAGAAGATTCATCGGTTCTGGCAGGATGGTGGGGGGGAATGGAAGGATTAGTTCTGACAGAATGGGGCAGGGGAATGGAAGGATCATATTTCTTTGCAGTCATCTGGTCATTAGCAGTCTCTCTGAGAGCTGTTGAAGCCAATATCTGAATATTTGTTATTAGTGTTGTCTGCTATGACAGCACCAATATTGATTTGATTTTCTACTCAAGAGGAGATCTTTTCCACAACTGGGCTCTGTTTTCTTTTAATGTTTCAGATCTTCTCAGATGGTTCTTGTCTTTTGGTTCCTTTATCAGAGGAAGTCAATGTGCTGCAATAAAGGACACAAAGTTCTCTCTAATGATACCCCTATTTGGGAATAGTTGATTGACTGGTACTACCATTGCTATCACTGCAACGCCATATTAAAGCATACTAATTTATTTGGGCTTTGTAATGCTTGCTTAGTTTCCTTTACAGTTTTATGCATGGGGAAAGGCATGGTGACTCTGTTAATGTTTTATCCAATCTTTTTTTTATAATATTTTATTCATTTTCTAATTTTACATTTAAGTATTTAAAAAGCAATGTGATGGCTGGGTTAATCAATAGTTCGAGAGTTTTATCCAACCTTACTCTGCTATTATTTGTTTCCATGTCTCTTATAGGCCACCTGAGATTGTAAGGCAGATTGAAAAAGCTTTTTAATAAATAAAGCAAAGAGACTGACTCTCCTACAGGCATACCATGTGAGGTTCCACAGAATTAGAGCAACTCCAGCTTCAAGACATTTGTCTACAGCCTACAAATGTCACTGACCCTTTATAACCATGTAACAGAATTTCCTTCATTCCTTGTGTGACTGCTCTGCTCGAGGTCTGAAAATATAGGCCGAGAACTTTGACCTCTAATGCGAAATAAATGTGGTTCTCCTTGCATGAAAATTCAAGCTGCAGCATTACTATCATGCCAGCATAGATGGAAATGAGGTGACACAGGGAATAAGGTGCATTTGTTAGCAATAATATTTAGTATGCAGAGTTCAACTGCTGAGTTATTTTCTCTCTCTCTCTCTCTCTTGGATTCTGGAATCATTACCACTTCAGTGCAAAGCCACCAGCAGGCTGTCTTCTGCAAATCAGCCTCCTGTTCATTGCAAATTAGAAGGACGATGCCCACTGAAAACAGGAAAAGAACAAAGAAAAGACAACTGATGAAAGCAGCAAAGGGTTTGCCAGGATCTGCTGCAGTCCTGATCCTGCTGGGGGCAGGGATGGGGGAAGATTCTTGAAGGTTATTATTCTGCCTGTGATCTTAACCTCTGCCACTGGCAGACTGTGGGTGCCAAATGGGATTTAGAACAACCCTTCTTTCTGTATACAAATGCCCATTTTGGAAGGTGAAATTATTTCTCTAGAATAAATAATTTAAATAATGATGATCTAATTTTGGCTCCTGGATGAAGCAATAAATAATATATTTCTGCTTATTCTGCCTTCAAGAATAGCATTTGATCACAATGCTGAATATTTTTTCAACATTTGTTTTTGTAAAGAAAGAGGAGGAGGAGGAGGAGGAGGAGGAGGAGGAGGAGGAGGAGGAGGAGGAGGAGGAAGCGATGTCATGCCAATCAGTCTGCAGTGAGTGGCCTGGAAATAAAAACCAATTGGATTATAAGTGAATAAACATATTTTATTCATGGATCAGAGTCTTCTGCACTATACTACATGTAGATTTTGGTGGTGTTTGACAGTGTTCATCACTGCTCAAAATACATTTCATTGTTCTAACTCTTTGCCTTTTTTCAGAGTACATACAATATGGCAAGAATGCTGAAAGACTAACCTGGAATCCTGAAGTAGGGTTAGTCATTGACTTCTCTCATTCACTGAAAATGATATCTGCATGTTTTGGAGCCTCTCCCACAGGGCATGAGGCCCTGTGATATTTTGCAGGAAGTGGCACATGGAATATTTTCTTAAGACAAAAGAAAGAAAGGTTTAAGGATTGCATTTTGCTTTGGTTTTGGAGAATGAAAAGGGAACTCTTAGAAAGGGTAGATGATGGATAGAATGTGAACACATTGTGTCCCTGGTTTTGTTTGATGGTGATGAGGCTAGGCAAAAAATGAGGTCATCTTCTACTTTTCAATGCTCACCTCTTCTCAGTGGAAACTTTGCCAAAGAGAATGGGAAAGTCTGGGGAAAGTCAAAGTTTATTTCTGCCCTTCCGAGGTTTGTGGAGTTCTTGGTGCTCTCTGAGTTTACTTGTTTAATGCAGACACTTCATTACCCAACTAGGTAACATCATCAGTGCTAGTGAGAGCGGTGTTTTCTCCCTCGCAAGATTTATCCTCAATCCTTTGGTAAATTGACTTCTTGTCTTTTCTCAATAGTAGCTATGATTTCATTAATGTCACCATTGTATTACATCTCCTTCTTCCCAAGTACTTACATGCATGCAGTACATCTGCCTTCATGCCCAAAACACTAATAAAGACAGCAGCGATAAAGTGGAGGAAAGTCATTATTTGTTACTGTAAAACAGCTGAACAGAAATTAAGCAGAAATAAAGTAGCAATTTGTTCTTGTATTCATCCATTCTACTTATGCATTACATGCATAAAGATGTAGTGTGGTGTATATATTACATAGTTAAATTAATACCTACAGGATATGGCCTGAAGGCAAATTTTGCAAAAATAATGCTGAAGCTAAGCAAATATGGATATGTAGAGAATAAAGTGCCTGGCAGATCTGCCTATACCACATATTAGTTCAGTGATATAATCCCAGAAATACCTGGATTAATTGTAGTGACAAGCATTAGTCAAGGTAAATATATAAGTGACATACTTGGAATTTATCCAGCCATTATGAACAGAATATAGAATGTAGAATATTCTTTATTGGCCATATGTGATTGGACACACAAGGAATTTGTCTCTGGTGCATAAGCTCTCAGTATACATAAAAGCAATAACATCATAAGGTACAATCATAAATCATAAGATATAAGCAACAGAATGGTAGTCATAAGATACCCAATAGGAGTATGTAATAAGAAAGGTGAGAAGGATAATATTAATACAGCCCTACTACATGGGTAAATATATAGGCATAAGACAATGTTGTGGGAATTAGGTGTTTAGTGGAGCGATGACATGAGGGAAAAACTGCCTTTGTGTCTAGTTGTTTTGCATGCAATGCCCTATAGTGGCATCCTGAAGGGAGAAGTTGAAACAGTTAGTCAATACTATGGAATGTTAGAAGTCTGAAAGAAAGGAAGAGAAACTTCATGGCAGATTAAGTTCAGTTGATAAATGTAAAGGAAAACTGCTCTAGAAAGAACAGTTTGAAATGTTCACAGAAAGTGCTGGACTTTAAATTAACTAAACTTTTTAGCCTTGACCAGTAACATCACTGTAGTTCTTGCAGTAAATTCCTTTGCTAGGTGGAAGTCAAAGCCAACAAAAAATGTCACTTGCATAAAAGTGAGAAAAAAAATGAGTGTCATAAATAACATATTGTCAGTTTGTAAGTGAATGGTATGTCCACCACTCAGAGTGGTTTACTCAAAAATAGCACTGCAGAAATAAGATGGAATAGACAGCCAAAATAATTAATGAAGTAAATGGATTTCTTTCTGAAAAGGCAGCAAAAATATTGGAGTTCTTCACATACATCTCCATTATTCAGAGAAAATAAATAAAATTAGGGTTATTCAGAGAAAATAAATAAAATTAGGGTTATATTAAGCAATAGTGGTCATAGTCTTTCATATAAAGTTTAATTAGAAATACATTTAGTCAGCCTGAACCATAGCCACCTAATAAATTTAAAGTATCTGAATTTGGTCTACTTCCTTTAAAAGAACAGCAATATATAAAATCATCACCACCACCACCACCACCACCACCACCACCACCATCATCATCATCCCTTCTTCTTGAATTCTAAGTAGCTTGCCAGGAAGTTCTAGATGGAGAGGTCAGAATTTGCTTTGATAAAAATACACATCTTAAAAATTTTCCTCTTCTTGAATTTTGACAAGCTCTTGTTTGAATGAAAACACAGCATACATTTGAAATGGGTCCAGTAATCCAGACCACCTATACGTCAGTTGATGCAAAAGCATAATGAAATATACTAAAGTGATAGATAACATATGAAATGATGCATAGGCATTTGATTTCAGTTGTGTAATAGGGCAGATTGTCTTTAGCCTCATGTTCTCATGATGGATCAGCTCCTTCAAATATCTAATCTAGGACTGATAGATGAAAGCTTGATTTTCTAGCCAAATGTTATGACAGATATGTTAGTTGGCATGCTTATTTCAGAGTTTTGCTCCATTTTTCTTTGCTTCTCCTTGGTTTGTTTTATTTGCAAAATCACCTGTTTCAATATAGCACATAAAATACTTGCTTTTTAAATGGATAGTTTCAAGAGAAAGTGTTTCAGGGTGAGCTGAAGGTCAAGGGAACAGAAGGGAGGAAATGAGAGGGGAGGAGGGGAGGGGAGGGGAGGAGAAGAGAACGGAAAGGAAATTAAAGGAAACAAAAGGAAAGAATCAGGATAGAGTCGGAAGGGACCTTGGAGGTCTTTTAGTGCAACCCTCTGTTCATGCAAATGGCTGTCCAGTCTTTTCTGAAAGGAAAGGAAATGGCTGTCCAGACAAATGGCTGTCCAGTCTTTTCTGAAAGGAAAGGAAATATCATAGACAGTGCCAATAACTGAACATTTGGCCCGGCTGCAGGACCACAGGATAAGACTTGGGGATTATCTGAAATAAAATAGGTAGTCATAAGATTTATGGAGAGGAGAAAATAGAGGAAATGCAAGGAATGGGTAGGAGGACCATAGATTAAATGAAGATGAGTGGGATGGCAGTGTCCCTGATGGTCAGTGCATTTACATTCTCTCTCTGTAGGTTTTGGGTTTGAGTTATATAGGTTTTATGTCTGTATGAGAAAAGAGGGAGGGAGGGGGGAGGGAGATTTGGAGACTAGTCCTGAAACAGAAAGTAAATGAATAACTAAGGAAGTGGAACAAATGACTGGTGAGTGTAAAAACCTGCATCTGCTGGTGATAATTTATGGATCATTCAATTCACTTCTTCCAAATAGTGATCTCTATACTGTGGAGATTTCCTACAGAATATTATAGAAATTGTGCATTCTACTTGTAGAAAAATTCTGCTTTGCCTCAGTGAGTATCTGGTAATCTTCGACAAGGCTGAAATATTTTTATTTTATTTTAAATTTTAAACCCAGGTGAGAGTAGAAATGGCACTTTTTTATATACACCCACTCACATTCAGCCAAATTAACAGCTAAGACTCTGATAAATATGAAATAACTAATTGGAAACTTAAGGGCTGAAAGATACGAGCAGCCCTAATCTTTCTATTTGTTCTTTCAAATGGCAAATAGCTATTGTTGAAATTTTTCATACACACTGTAGCCGGGCTGTGTCCCTTTTCTTTGTTTGCAGAGGCTTAAAGCAGTGGCTCTTGAAGTTGCTTAATGAAATTGTCAAATGCCTTTATATCAATTCAGAACTTTTCTTCAATACAATATTTGAATTAAGCTTGCCTGATGCAGAAAAGAACTGTCAGTCTAAACAGGTGGTGGAAATAATTAGAGCATTTTAAAACTGAACAATCTTTCTGAAAGCAGAGCACTACAGCAGCATAAAATGAAAAGAAAACAAGATTTAAAAGTTGGCACTTATCTACTACAGTATATATTAGTGAAAGCTTAGACTCTTCTTAGGCCAACTGCATTTACACAGTTATCTACTTATTTCACATTTTTGTATAACTCGCTCCAATCTGCAAACTTTGGTTGTGTACAACAGAGTAAAAGAAAGGAATAAAATTGAACAAAAGACATTCAATTAATAGAAATCTTTCAGACAGCCACTAGAAATATTCAGTCCTAGATGAAAATATTGGTAGAATGGAGTTGATTTTACTTGGCAAAGTAGTAAATGATGTAACTAAGTACCACAGTATATGGAACTTTGTATGTTGCTACCAGCATGTTAAATTGTAAGCCTATTGATAACCAGTACAGCAGCCAATGTTACTTTACTATGAAGGGATTGTCATTTCAGTGAACTATTGCTGCATTTTAGACTAAGTTTAGTTCCAAGTCATATCCAGAAGCTGTCCCATGTAGAATATACTACAGTAATCAAACCAAGTAATGATCAAAGAATTGTGGTCACCAAGGCATTTATTATTTATTTGAAATTTACATGTTCTCTTAACTCTGTGATTATTCTGGGTGATCTCCAACTATATAAACAGCACAAAAACAGTAGCTCATAAACCATATCGAAGAGGAAAGAACAAAGCACATCGAGAAGAAAGAAACAAAGAGGAAAAAAATAATCCAGCCTTACATCAATAATCCTGTAAGAGGTTTGCCACCCATCCTATCCCAAGGCCTGGGGGAAAAGCCATATTTTTAATGATTTCTTCAAAAGAATAGGGTAGCACCACAGAAATCTTTGGGGGAGATGTTCCAGAGGTCAGGCACTGTGACACAGAATGGCCATTTCCTGGGTCCCATCAAGTGGCATTGTATATTTGATGGACTAGAAACATGACAATTAAGCTGACCATACAGGAGGAACAGAAACTGCCTGACATCCTGGTTACAAATCTATTCAGACTGATGGATAACCTCTCCTATCGGTAATGGCTTCAGTTAGATATCTCTGCCCAGTGACCACCTGATATAGTCTGAAGAGTCTATGAAAATGTTAACCCAGTGTTTACTTCTTGGATTATGAGATGGAAAAAGTCCATAATTTTGTTCTATTTTGTTTCCATATAATTTACAATTAAAACAACTTGCTCAAAATTCATATTTTCCTTCTTTGGTGGTGATACTGCTCTCTAGTACACATTTTACTTTATACCATAAGAGATTCTATTGCAATGACAACAGTAAAACATGTTTAGTGAGTGTGAATTAGATATTTTTTATATGTGTGCTTTCAAGTCAGTATTGACTCCTGGTGACTGCCAGAACTAGTCCTGCACAGTTTTCTTTGCAAGATTTCAGAAGATTTCTTTGCTTGCTTCCTAGGGCTGAGAGAGAGGAACTTGCCCAAGGTCACTCAGCTGGTTTTGTACCAAGGTAGGATTAGTCTCTCAATGTCTGGTCTGATGGCTTAACTGCTATACCACGCTGGCTCTCTGAGAATTAGACTAGTTCACTTAAATCAGATTCTACTACCAGCAGTGGTGGGATTCAGCCGATTCATACCACTTCGGCAGAACTGGTGGCTGATTTTTTGATGCCCAGGCCCAGAATGGACTTCTGGAAGCAGCATCCAAACAGAGAACTGGTTGTTCACATATTTGAATCCCACCACTGACTCCCACTATCCCAAGTCACCTCCACCTTTCTTAATCATAGCATATAGTTTCTATATACAAAATCTGTGTTCTAAATGCCCAGCTGAGTGAGAGCTCTGGTAGCAGGGTTTAATAGCAAGTGGTCTTAGAGCAGGGGATCTCAACCTTGGCAACTTAAAGACTTGTGGACTTCAACTCCCAGAATTCCTCAGCCAGCTTTGTTCATAAGTCTTAAAGAGAGATTGCTATTAAAACTCTCCTATTTTATTCATAATGCAGCATAAATGTCATGTAGCCCTTCTATCATGTTATGTCCTGCTAAATTTATTTTATTTTATTTATTTTTCATATTTTTGAACCACCTATTTCCCTCCAAGAAGGACTTCGAGAAGGTTTTCTTTTCCAGCTGTAATAGACAAAGGGTAAATCTTCAACACTTTTTATAGGAATGGCTATCTAGTTAAATTCATACCTATACATATATAAGTTTATGTATGTATATTATCTATCTATCTATCTATCTATCTATCTATCTATCTATCTATCTATCTATCTATCTATCTATATATCTATCTATCTATCACCCTAGTGAGACCACACCTGGAACACTGCAACCAATTTTGGTCACCATACTACAAAAAAGATATTGAGACCTTGGAAAAATTTGAGAGAAGAGCAACTAAGATTATCAAAGGCCTGGAGACTAAAACATATGAAGAAGGGCTGAAGGACTTGGGCTTGGTTAGTCTAAAAAGAAGAAGAAATAGGGGTGACATGATAGCAGTATTCCAGTATTTGAGGGGTTGCCACAAAGAAGAGGGCCTCAAACTATTATCCAAAACACCAAAAAGCAGGACAAGAAACCATGGAAATTAATCAAGGAGAGAAGCAACCTGGAATTAAGGAGAAACTTCCTAAGAGTGAGGACAATTAACCAATGGAACAGCTTGCCTTCAGAAATCATGGGCACTCCATCACTGGAGGTTTTTAAGAAGAAACTGGACAGTCACTTGTCTGAGATGGTATAAGTTCTCCTGCTTGAGCAGGGGGCTGGACTAGAAGACCTCCAAGGTCTCTTCCAGATTCTATTCTATTCTATTCTATTCTATTTTGTTCTCTATCAATCATCTATCAATATCTACCTAGCTAGCTATCATGTATTTTCTCTTTGGAACCAGCTTCTGGAATCCCACTGCTGTGAATAGATTAGTCATCTTTAGATTTAAATTGTGTGTGTGTTTGTATTATACATGTGCATGAGTGTATATTATATTGTTGATATGAAGTTCAAAATTAGACAAGATAGCAAGAGATCTTAAGATTGTGTATTCTATGGAATGGGGTAACCGTTGGGTTAAATGATTGAATTGGGGTTGTGGCATTGTTGTAGCTTCAAATATACTGGCAGAAATGAAATTGCTTTGTGACATCTTGCAAGAAATTGTCAAAGTAATTCTAGCTATCAGCCAGTGAACCAGAAAGCATAACACAAAGTAATATTAATTCTTAAATTAGAAGCTAGAATTGGTGATGAATCACTCCTTAAGTTACTGATCCTCACTAATAACTTTGTTTTAAATAAATTGTTCATGTCTTTAGACCAAGCCTTTGAGCTAAATATACACTACTATTTTTCTCCTTATTTGTTGCAGAGAGAGAATTAGTTAAATCCCAGCTACATGTTGCCTTAGGTCCTAGTATAGTCTACTGATTCTTTGATTAAATGGTGCAAAAGCAAAATGACCTGTAATGCTTCATTATTTTCTTGGCAATCTCTTGACTGCAGCATTTATTCAGTGAGTTTCTGAAGTTTGTCCCTCGCTTTTCTACACCTCCTCTTTTCATATTAAGCCATTAGACATCAAGTTACTAATCTACTTGCTGGATTGAAAAAAAGATGCCAACCTTAGGGCACCACAATCTTTGCATGAACAATCCTAAAGATCATCTTCAATGTCCATACTAATATATAAACCAACATTTGGTCTTCTGAAGAACTGGATTTATGAGGTTCTTTTTTTCTTTTCTCTGTGTTTTTTCAAAATCAAAAATATGTTTCAGCCATTTCTACTCATTTGGGGAAGAATGGTTCTACTGAACACACAATAAACACAACCAACTTTATTTTCATGATTGTACATTGCTAGTCGAAATGCAACTTTTTATGTCTCCAGGTTTACTGCCTCCTCCATGGTGTTGTAGACACGTATCAACCTTCAGGTTCTATAATTCAGATTTATAACTCTGTTTGTAAGTTTTAAAAATAAATTGATAAAATAAATGACATTTTTCTAGACATTCCTGGCACAGGGAACAAAAGCACTGGTATGATTCCCATGCCATCCCAAACAGAGCTGCTTTTTGATGTTCTGTTAGGACATGAACATAGCTTTCTATCCAATGCTATTGCATGCAAGTTTTAATCTGCTGGATCTGAAACTTTGGATAGCAACAAGTTTCTTAACACATATTTCTAAAGCAGAAATGAAAGTAAATTCAGAAGAATTGCTATGCCTATTTATTCTGTAATGGTCAAAGAAATTAAAAGTGATTACATTAACACCAAAATAAAGACAGTTACAATCAGAAAACTTGATTCTTTTATTTCTCTAGGATAGTCTGAAAAATGCTATAGTCTTGACTCATCATTTTTTAGATCATGTGATGATATAGTGGTGGAATGTAGTAGTTTGGATTCCCAAGAGAGAGAGGGGTATATTCCAGAGGAATAAGAGACAATTCCATTCAGATATTTTGTGTGAGAGAAAGAGGGTGAAGACAGCCCCCACCCTCTGAGCAGAGGCAAATAGTAGAGTGCTTATGGTAATCTGGCAAGAATCTGTCTGTAGATGTGGAAACACTAAAGAACTCAGCTTGGAAGAATCACCATGTATCATTCTTGGTTTTCAGACCTGACAGATACCACTGCAAAGATCAATTCATTTTTGTCTTGTTTTCAATGTCCACTTTGTGCCTTTTTATTTTTAAAATGAGAGTGATTCTGAGCTACATAGTAGCTGTGGCATTGTTTGAAAGCAACTTGCCACAATAAATTCTATTAAATGATCATTTAATCTCATGTACAAGCTCTTAGCTAGAAGATTCAGTCCATCTTAATAATTTTAAACACATTCAGGGTTGAAAGTGATAAATTATTATACTAAATCACAGCCAGACCCTAACAATTGAGTTAAAACAACAATTATATGTAGAAGACTCCAAACCAGAACACAAAATGTTGTTGATCAACTTCATTCTGAAAGGAGATAGAGTTTCAAATGAATACGATTGATCAAAAATAATCAGTTCTGAAGAATGAACAGTTCTATAATTTGTAGAAAGAGATAAAAATAAACATTAGCACCACACAGAAAAATCAAAACCCAAATTATTATACCAGTTACCTGGTAGATTTGTTATGTACTTCTTAAAAAGTAAAATCTTCTTGAAATAGCTGTTCCCTCTACTTCAATCACCTGGGCTTCCCAGCTTCTTAAAAATTCTAAACTTTAATTAAGGACTGGGAAGATTTATATTAGTCTTTTCTTCACAGCTTCTAAAGTTATGTCACAGTTTTAACAAGTTTGGTTTTTTTTTCTTCTTCCATAGAGACTGGGATAATGGGATTCTATACATGACTGAGAATGTGGCTTGTCAGTCTGAAGCTGCAGCATGACATTTACATTCACAACATGTATGAACAATATCAGTAAATATTTGGTATACCCCTAAGACATTGTTAATACAATATTAAAGGGGGATGAGTGGAGGAGTCTGGGACAGCACAACACTTTATTATTATTTTTTTTAGCTTTCCAGCAATAATACAGAGATTTTCAAAAATACTGGGAGAGCTCCATCAGTGCTGAGAATTTGGGATGTGCAGTTCTAAAATCCTTTGGACAGAATAGATAGGAAACCAGTCCGTACATGTCCTTTAATATAACATGCAACCATGTGTGTGTGTGTGTATGGTTAATTAGGGGACTGGAGGCTAAAACATATAAGGAATGGTTGCTGGAACTGGATATGTCTAGTCTAATGAAGAGAAGGATGAGGAGTGACATGATAGCAGTGTTCCAATATCTCAGGGGCTGCCACAAAGAAGAGGGAGTCAAGCTATTCTCCAAAGCGCCTGAAGGCAGGACAATGAATGGAAACTAACCAAAGAGAGAAGCAACCTAGAACTAGTATAATAAAGTACCACTGTATACACTTTGCATACAGTGCAATTTTTATAACATCCCCTTTGAAATGATTGTCCACTTCACCCATACAAATTGAATATAACTCTTCCTATACAGAATGAGATCCTGGTAGGAAACAAAGGTTTAAAATATCTCTTTTAGAGTCATAATTAGTATTGGCTTTCCTGTGATTAGTTGGAAGTCAGAAAAAAAGCACTGATGAAAATTTCATGATGTATTAAAGGTAATGCATTGATTGACCCTAAATATAAAGCATTAAAGACTTCAAATCCCATCATTCTCTGTGACATTAGAGGCTTTTGAACTTTCATTTGATCATCAAAAATGCTATGAAATGGTGATGGGGCACTTGTTGCTTTCAGATTTATCTCTTGCTAAATGTTAAACCATGAAAAGACAATGATTAACAGCAGGAAAGGCTGAAAGTCATGGAAAGGCAACCAATTAGAGAACTCTATAGTTCCCTTTTGGATTTTATGAAATAGATCCATCAGCCTGCATCTGTTTCAAATGCAAGAATATTCTCTGTGACACTCTATGGAAGTGAGAGTTGGACTTTGAAAAAGCAAGATGAAGACCATTGATGCTTTTGAACTTAGGTGTTGGAGACAACTCCTCAGAATGCCATGGATTGTCAAGAAAACAAACAAATGGATTATCAAACAAAATCAACTTAAAGTTGTCATTTGAGGTGCCAAAAACCAAGCTCAAATTATCCTAGTTTGGACATTATGCAAAGAACCAGTTCTCTGGAGAAGACTGTAATGCTGGGAAATGCAAAGTGGATGACTTGGTTACAGTGGCAATGAGTGCACTGTTGGAAGACGTGAAGGAGCAAGTTAGAGACTGATTATCAGGGAGAAAAATCTATCTAGCTGCTAAAAGTTAACATCATCTTGATGGCACATAATCAAGCAATCAGTTCCAAATGTAGAAAATTGGAGCTAAAATAAAAACTAAAACCATGCAAGATGCAAAATACATACTAGGTAGATGCACACCTCATGTGTACCTCTTTTTTTGTAAAGCAATCACTGTTGTCTGAATTCACCAGTCTTGATACTACATAGTGGGTATGTCCTCCAGAATGTCTCAGCATTAAAACCTCTATCCATATCTGTGTCTTTAGTGATTGATGCTTTCCAGGAATGGTTTAGGCTGCTATGACAGAGGGGAGGGGGAGGTAGAGAGAAAATTCAAGGCAGATATTCTCCAAGTCTTCCAATTTTCTTTCTCCATACATCTATTCAACACACACACACACACACACACACACACACACACACACACACACACACACATCAGAATAACCTTTAGAAGTCATGCAGTCTAATCATCTGGTCCATGTAGGATTCACTAGTAAATTTCTGATCAATGATTATTTAGCCTCTGTTTGAAGACTTCCAGAAAAGAACTTGGGGCTTCATGTGTCAGCCTGTTCCACTGGCTGACAACTCACACAATCAGAAAGTTCTCCTGGTATCTAGCCTAATCTACTTCCTTGTAGTTGTAATTCCACCCCTTCTTCTGTGTTGCCAGATGTGCACGTTTTTAACATTATGCTTAAACTGATTCAAACAGAGACATTTAAATATAAAAGAGTTCTGTGTCCTTTATACCTTTCTTATTCTGGAGAGAGAGAGAGAGAGAGAGAGAGAGAGAGAGAGAGAGAGAGAGAGAGAGAGAGAGAGAATGGGGATTGTTTGCTGGACCTGTTTGCTTCTGCCCCTTTCACTTGCTATTCAACTAGATGCTCCCCTCTAGCACTGCCTAAGTGAGAACCCTACTGAATCATGCACAGTGTGAGAGAGAATGAACCTGTCTCTGGGAATTAACTGCCTTGACTTTTTTGACAGCAATTTCTACAGTTACGGTTGTACACTTTGAATTTCTGTTCATGCAATATATCACACTCACATTCATTACTTCAAACCATCAGAGATGACTTTGATTCATTATTCTTATTAGTCTGTTTTTATTATATTGATCTTGAGAATTATGAAATATACTCTCTACTCTCTACATTGCCCATTGTTGTCATCTGGGCAAATTTTGCTTCTACTGTTTCAGATAGTCTTGTCCCTGCATCTTCATATTCATGAAACTGAACTCGTTTTGATTTTTAAAAAATGCTCATAGAGATATTCGTGACATGATTGAGGAATTGAGAACCATTATAAAATTCAGTGTAGAGTGTAGTTTGATGCACAACATTTTTCCAAAATATCATTTCAGAATAGCAGACCCTTATTTGAATTTTGAATTAAATTATTTTGCTACTGGTCACTTAGATTTCATCTAGTGCTTGCTATATCTTTCAGTATGTATATATAGCACTTACATTGTCAAAACTTTGGCAAACCCAGTGAATATTAAATACAGTTATGTGTTCACTTGGATCTCTTTTGGTTGATAACCACCAAACAGGTTGAAAAGGTTGTGAGAAACACATACAGTTGCACAAAATCTATAGAACATGTAATGGCCACCATTTTTCCCACTAAAGTAAGAAATAGGCATAACATGTAACAGATAATGTAGTTTGTTCCCTTGTAGGAACCCCCGGTCCTTGATTTGGCATCATATTTGCAACAATAATGAAGATCAATGGTGTGACACATCAAAAACTTGAATAAGGTACTAGCTTTAACAGCAATGACCACAGTAATGAATAAATGTCAGAAAACATTCCTCTGGAGATGTGAAGTCCTGCTAATATATAACCAATTTCAACTAATCAGTGGAGACTCATCAGGGATTGAATGAAAGAAAATTAAGCAAACACTTTGATTCCTTAATTTTTGGCATTATCTGCTTCAAGCCATGTTCTACCATTATCTCAATTAGCCTTTATAAATTGTAGATGACAGATAATTTGTGTGACCATGTCCTTTATATGCATTGAGTCTGATGTGAAAAATAAGAAATAGGCCACACTCTGGGAACAGTTTCAAAATTCCAAGGTAATTTCTATTTGTTTGTGATCCATAGCTTGATACAGGAAACCCACAGTCACCAATCAATCTTGAACTCAGATAAGGTGCTTATACAAGTATCCACATACTTTTACCTTCTGCTTTGCCAAATTCCAGTCAATTCTTCCAAGCAGCATCACATAATTTGCCAAATTTACTAATTCCAGATAAGATTTTGATTTCTCATCAACATCATTCTATTAACTTGTATGTACCCAGGTACACAAATCTGTTACTTGGTAACATTTACCCTTCTGGTGCCAGTGATCATAAGGTCATGAATGTAACAGAGGGCTTTATCAGTTGATAGTTAGAGAAATAGAGGCAGAATGATTGGCACTATCATTGTTCATAATTTGTTTACAAAGCAAATTTTATGAATATTTTTGCAGATGATGCCTCACACTCCTAGTTTATTTGGGGGTAGACTTTTATTTTCAATTTTTTTAAAAAAATTGTCATTTAAAAAACAAAAGCAAAGAGCAAACAAACAAAAGAGAGAGAGAGAGAGAGAGAGAGAGAGAGAGAGAGAAGAGAGAAAAGCAATTGGTACAGAAATTTAATAACAATAAGTAGACAAAGGACCAAGATTATACAATTAATTCTCAACGTTAATTTAACTTCAGCTAAGTGCCAAAATCTATTTGTTGAAAAACACATACAAATAGTAAGAAAGAAAAAAAAGGAGAAAAATGTATACTAAAAACATTATGGATAAATGATGCTTTCCCCTTTATCATATTCTGACTAATGTACAAATATTTGTATATATCTGAAATATTTTTCCAGCAATTGTTCAATAGAGTTTTGCAGTTTTGTGGATTATTTCTTCATTGGAAAGACTACAATTTCTTGTATAAATGCTATAAGCCAAAATAACTATCATATCTGCAACGGTGTAATATAGTTTCTATTTTGGTATGCCCTTCATATTCTTCCTCTTTATACTTATTTTTTTTTAAAAAAAATATATTTTATTAGATTTTATATGGGTAGGGAAAAGGTGGGGTCGGTGCGGGTACAGGAAAATTGGGATAAAAGGGAAAGGGTGTGGAAAACTACAGTAAATACGTAATTCAGTGAACAAGCTGTTGTCTGGGTCTTCATATTAAGTATTATTGTTTATATAATACTAGACATTTATAAGAATAAATCGGTATAGTTAAAACTGACATTTAACAAAACACTAATATTCCTTTAAATGATTAACATAGTTGATAGCATATCAACTATTTCCAATCATCAACCTTAATACTTAATATAATAAAGCTCTAAAATCTCTTCTTATTTTAACGTGTTTCAACCCAGGTAAAATTTTCCCCAGGTTTTATAAAAAATTGAATCTTCTTTCTCCTTCATCTCTAATGTTAATCTGTCCATTTCTGCACAATCTAGAATTTTCAAAATTATAATCTTGTCTGATGGTAGGTTTTCATTTTTCCAAAACTGGGCAAATACTATTCTTGCAGCTGTTAATACATGTAATATTAAATAATCATTTTCTTTGCCATAGTTATATACCTTAATATATACCTTAATATACCTAACAGGAACAATTCCGGTTTAAATTCTATCTGGATTTTCATCACCTTTTCTAACCATCTATGAATCTTAGACCAATATTTTTTTGCAATAGAACATGTCCACCAGGCATGATAATAAGTACCCGGTTTTTGTTTACATTTCCAACGTGTATCCGATAAATTTTTAAACATTTTTGCTAAGCAAACTGGTGTCATATGCCATCTATAAAACATTTTATATACTCTTTATACTTATCTTTTATAACTATCTTTAGATTTTGGTAACAGGTGGAATTATAATTGCTGATTTATAGCAAAGATAATACTGTAAGATTAACACATCAAGGCTGCCAAAAAGCAGAACCACCATTAGATGGTACTAAAGAGATACAGAAAAAAAAACCCCAATTCTTTTGCAGACCAATTCTGGTAGTGTTAGATGATTAATTGTTGCAGATGTTAGTTGCCTTGTTGAGAACACTACCAAAAGCAACAATAATAAAGTTACTTCAACCCTTGTATTTGTGAAATAATTACTTACTCTTGGTGCTTCTGAAAAGATTTTTGGTTTATTCTCATGTACTTCAACTAATTTCTATTTCTTCGCATGTCTCTTATAATATGTAGACTTCCATGTTGGTCATTCATGTTTATTTATGGATTCACCAGTCAATTTACCATTTATGCCACTTCAGTTACTGTAAATACTAGTCAGTTTACATAATGGAGTTCAAACAAACAAAAGAAATTGAAAAGTTTAAAAAAAGGGGGGGAAAGAGAAACTAAAATTCATGATGTTGGCTATAAACACAAAAGCAGAGAGAAAGAACAATCCAGATATCAGAAGGGAAAAAGGAAATGGTAACTCAAATGCTGAACTTCAGTTGTCTATGAGTATTAGAGCTGTAGAGGCTGAATTTACAGACATGAGATTTTTTTTTGAGAGAGAGCTTTGGCAAAGGAAGTCTGTATTCGTTTCGCATCGATAGAAAATTGCTGAAACAGAAACCACGGGAAATAGGTTTGTGAGTAGTAAGGACTTTTAGTAGTGCTATGCCTGGTTACCACTATATGAAAAATTGGAGCATCTCCAAAACTTAACTTTCTTCATCCTCTGAACATAGCTGCTCACTGAAGATAATATTTACTCAATTCACTCCTCCTTATGTCAACGCTGCAAATATTGTATATTCTTGCTTTTGACAATATGCAGAATTGTCTGGTAATTATGGGGTTAATACAGAGCAGAAGGGGGGTTGGGGGTAAAGCCCAGGGAAAGAAAGAGGAAGAAAACATTTGACCTTCACACTAATTGGATAATGTGAGATATGATGACTAATTTAGGGAGGGAACATGCTGATAATTTAACTGCTCAGAGGAAGAGAACTTAGATCCTAGCATCCCTCCGTTGTGCCTGTACTGACATTTTGTAACAATAAAAGACTTTTAGGAAAATAATGCCTGGAAGTTCTTTGAAGTATTTCATTAGCCGGAATCATAACACCTTATTTGGATCATGGAAACAATTGAAGGGGACCAATACAATTGTTGTCTAAGAGTAAGATAAAACTTTTCAGACCGTATGATAAATTCCTCTAGTTCTGAGATGTATTTGTAGGTATATCATAAGTCATGTTTTAATGACTTCCAACTGCGGATATTTAGAGGCAGGCAAGTGGTAGAACTGTACACTGTACTACTCTAAATTATGTATCATACATTTCACATGATCTTTGGTCTCAGCTCTGCTTGTTCCTTTTATTACTTTTGTTACAGGAGATATGTCAGGTTTATTTATTTATTATGAGTCCATATGGTGTTGGGAATTAAGAAGCTCTGGGCAACAAGGTGTTCCGTGTCTAATATATTCATAAATATATATGGAGAAAATAATTTGTTTGCTCTGCCTCTCAAATATTTACAGTTAGCTAAGTTATAAAAAATATATCCTGCAATTTACCAAGAAGCTGGTGCAGCTGAACTTTGAGAGACTTATTTCAGAGTGAATGATACAAGACTGAGGCGGTATTGATAGAGTTCTCTGATTTTTTAGGTCACTGTCTCATGAGATCATAGCAAATTAGAGGTGTTGCAGAAAGACAGTGTTGCCTCTTTAAAAGCTCACATTGACACAAAATAGACATGGCAAACAACGATGAGAAAGATAAACACAAGCTAAATACTGCCTTCCCTGTGCATAATGTGCCACTACAAACATGTATTACATGACAGCAGTATAATGCAATTCTTCCCCCAGCAGACAATGAACATGGAACCACAGAAAAACTGCAGGAATCATAGCATATATATTTTTTTTAAATTCAGCAGTCTAGTTCTGTCCAAAATAGCTTTGGTTGCAATCATAATGTCTCTTAATAGAAAATATCTCAGGCTTTGGGTCTTATTCTGGATGCAGTCATGAACTCTGTGGCAGTAAGAGAGTGGGGTGATAGGCTAAACACCAGCAACAGTTGAATTTCACACCCCAAAATCACATCTGCCATCATTCCTCTCATTATCTCTCCCAGCAGAGATGGAGCTACTTGTTAAACAGAACTGTGCCCCTTTGTAAGCCTTAGTCTAGATCAGTGATGGTGAACCTTTTAGAGACTGAGTGTCCAAACTGCAACCCAAAACCCACTTACGCATTGTCTAGTGTTGGGTAGGTGGGGCCCATTGGGTAGGTGTGGCTGCAGTGGTAACGGCAGACTGGATGGGACTAAAAAGTTCAATCAATCAATTCCAACATTGCAAGATCTTTTTTTTCCTGCGAAAAGTTGAAATTGATTGATTGAACCTTTTTTTTTTTTGGCACACGGCGATGGAGGCCTAAAGCAAAAAGGTTTTATAAAGCCCAGCTGAAGGCCTAGAACTGGGGTGATGGCACGCGTGCCCATAGAGAGGGCTCTGAGTGCCGCCTCTGGCACTCATGCCATAGGTTCGCCACCACTGGTCTAGATTCTAGAGCAGTCTTGATTATGCAAAAGTCTCTAGAATGAGATCCATTTGGAATGTCCAAGGTGTAAATCCTTTACCTATGTCTGGAACAGGAACTGATTTTATTTATTTCTTAAAGTTTCTGTGTCATTCTAGCATCTGTATTTCTGACTAGTCTACACTGAGTCAATGTACTTAAAATCATATTGCAAATTAATATTCCAGGTTTCAGAAGTAAAAGTGTGAGGGCAAGTGGCAGAAACAGCTTTTAGACAAAAAAAACCCCATAAAAATACTTCTTTTTGTTTCACACACACACACACACACACACACACACACACACACACACACACTGTTCATATCAAAGCAAACTGTTTAAGACCATAGCAAATTGCCTTTGGATATAGTAATACTTAAAATACATAAAGCAAAATATAATGAGCTCCACAAGCATGCACAATCATAGATAGACAGACAAATTTGTCTCAGTGAGCAATCATTTTCTGTGTGGGGACTACATTCAGTGTTCATAATTGTGCCAAAGGCTACATGCCAAATGGATATAGTTTGAATAGAAAATGCACAAGTCCACTTATCATTGTTATTATCCTCATTATCACCATTATTGGATCATTATCCTTCATAGAATTCATGCTTCTTTCATCAGTACTATTATTATCTTCATCATCATTATTACAATTGTCACAATTATTGTTATCCTCATTATTATTATCAACATATGCTTTAAAATGACTGGCTCTGGGAATCTTCATGTTGTCTTGCCAAAAAGAAATTGCTTGTAGAATAGAATAGAATAGGATAGGATAGGATAGGACAGGACAGAACAGGACAGGACAGAACAGAATAGAATAGAATAGCCCCCTGCTCAAGCACTATGTCACTATGTTCAGTTACAACTAACTAAATGATAACCAGGAGCATCTTCACAATTCAAGAAAGCCAAAAGTAGACAAAGAAACAACCTCTGGAGAATGCTAGAAAATAGGAGATTTGGTGTAAATAGGGAATGATTCAACCCAAGACACAGTGATATCTGGCTTTTAGCTGGTTGGGGAAAGATGCCATTGGAATGGCATAATGTTAGCTTGGAACTAAATATAGCTAAAGAGAGAAGCTAAGTGCAAATGTCATTGCAGACAATGCACATAACGATAGACAATTTCAAAGGGGTTCTACACTATCTAGGGGCTGTAGGTTATTCCTCTTTCCTCACCCTTCAGTCCAAGCTGAAAATTTACAATGATGGTTATTTATTTAGAGGTCCTATAACCAAGAAACATTGAGCTGCAGTCCTCAGCATACTTGTAGTATTTTTAAAAATGAGGAAGAAATTTCTCCAGATTATACTTTGAGGCATTTCCTTATTCAGAGTGCCCAGACGGAAGCATAAGATTCACACTTTCCTGAATCTTGTGAAATTTTAAGAACGACAAATATATATGTTGAGGAAAATAATGTGTTGCACGCATAACATATCACATAATGTACATTCAAGCTATTTATTCAGGAAGACTTAGTTGAAGAAGTAGAAGTAGCAGAAAAATGGGAGGAAATAAATATATAATATCATGTAATATATAATGTTAGAGTTCTGGCAACCAGCACAGTACCTGCAACACCTTTGTTATAATAGCCTAGCAGTTTTACCTACCATGAATCAATTTCAGCTTCTAAGTGGTCTCTAAAGGCAGCTTCGTGTAGAGCCCATTGCTGTAGTCCATCCTAGAAGTGATTAGGGCAGTGATGGCAAACCTTTTAGAGGTCGAGTACTCAAAAACTGGCCCCGCCCCCTCTCCACCCCCTGCCGTGCCCCTGCTCCGCCCCCACCCTGCCCCCATCCCACCTGCTCGCCTGCCCGCAGGACCATAGATGCCACAGATTGCCCAGGCAGCCCAACAGCACCATGGCAGCCACGCCCTCTGCCCGCACCCCGCAACATCAACTATGCGTGTTGGGGCATGAGGGCCTGGCTACCTGGCTGCCATGTCCTTGCCTGCTCTGCTCCACGTGGGCCATGCTCAGGGGTGACTCCTCCAGGGGGGTTGCTGGTGAGGAGGGGGTCATGGAGGGAGGCAAAGCTGGGGCAATGGCACGTGTGCCCACAGAAAGGGCTCCGAGTGCCGCCTCTGGCACATGTGCCATAAGTTCGCCACCACTGGATTAGGGCATAGATCATTGTTTATTTGACTCCTACCCTTGTTCGTGTGGCAAACAGTACCCTCCTTTTAATCCTTTAATTATAATCTTGTTTTTATTGTTAATACTATTTTTGGTAGACGATGATATACTGAAGTTGGATAATCATGATACACTGGAGATGGAGTCCCTTACTGTAAAGCCAATATGCTCAAGTGGAGGCTCTTAGCAGATAACAAAGTGCTGTGTGAATGTGGAGAGACACAGAACCTGACCCATCAGCTGGTATGTTGGCTTTGTACCAATAGTGGCCTATTTTTGGTCAACAACAGAGCCAAGAAAGTGGTTTCATTCTGACAATTTAAAGTTTGATCTAGACATGGAAGAAGAATTTAAAATAAATATTATTTTATAATTGTATTAGCGGACATTATTGTTAATGTCATTTTTGATGGGATGAATGTGTGTCTTTCTAAACGCAGTAAATATCTAAAGAAATCCTGAATCTCTTCCTGATGTTACACCCAGGCAGTGTAAGGTCTTTGTTATCAGGATACTTGCTATCCACTGGGTTTCCTTCTGATGTGACAGAGAGAGTATATCCTTTGAAATGTTCCATATAAAAATGTGATTTAGTTAAATTTTTTGTAGCTTCCCCACCATTGCTCAGCTTTCTCCTACCTTTTGCATATCATTTTCTGTTTCTGAAAGCTAGTGGCATTTTGGCATTTCCCCTTCTAGGGAGAAGAACTGGATTTATGCCAGGACTACATGCAAGGGTACAGAAAGTTTAACAATTGCCGGTGGCATTAATACTTCCATCAGCTACTTTTGATTTAGAGAGGGAAGAAAATCCAGAAATCACAGCAGGATCAGAGTGATTAAAACCCTCCCTGCTTCGTTTGCAGCCTTTTGATTTAGAGGTTTCTCATGGTGTGCAAAAACCCAGGAAATGTTATTTTTCTCATTTCTGCTCACTCTTGACATATCTGCACAATTTAGCAGCCAGTTGGCATGGAGTGGATAATAGGATAGGGGTGGAGAAGTATTCAAAGAAATAAATCAATGAAAATAACTCTTAACAGAGGGCAGCCCTGCCCATATGTTACAAATGCAACGTTATTCCCTTGGAATAAAAAAGACTTTTGTCCTTAATTCCTTTCCCTTTTAGTTCTCCTGGCCCAAGGGTAGGCAACCTTGGCTCTTTTATGACTCGTGGACTTCAACTCCCAGAATTCCTGAGCAAGAATGGCTCAGCTTGGAAACCTCTCCCTTTCCCTTCAGCATCGCTGGCTCAGGAATTCTGGGAGTTGAAGTCCACAAGTCATAAAAGAGCCAAGGTTGCCTACCCCTGCCCTGGCCTCTTATACTGAATATTGATTTACATAGAGTGGCATACAGAATCACCTAACAAGGTTGTTCTTTTTTCAGATTAGAATTACTATGCATTTAGTTTCTTTGCTTATTTCCAACAGGGGATATCTTCTTAATAAGAAGATGGAGTGGGCAGAGTCTAGAGGTGGTGGCTCTTCAGTTCTGGAAGTCTTATAGCTGAGAGGTCCCCAATCCTTTGGGCACCAGGGACTGGTTCTGTGGAGAGAGGTTTTTCTGTAGACAGAAGGATGCGTGGTTTTGTGTGCTGCCTGTATCTCATGGATGGGGCTTTGCTTGTTTATGCAGACCGGTTGCTGGCACGCCGCGGCCCAGTACTGGTCCACAGACCAGGGGTTGGGGACCCCTGTTGTAGCTAATACCTGCTTGACTTTGCTTGATCCCAAAAAGTTAATCAGAACTGAAACTGGTATGTTATGGAATGGGAGGCCTCTTAGAAAGCTCTGGCTGCAAAGTTAAAGCTATTTCTATCTCACTTCCAAAAAAACCCCAACAAAACAAAAAAAAACAAACAAAAAAAAAAAACAAGCAACCAAAATATTTTCATGGACGTTTCCCTGAAGCTCAGTTTGAGGGAGCCATTACTTTTATTATAAACCAGGAATACATTTATATGCTTGTTTATTACAGACTAACAGAATTTACACAGTTGAAAGGGACCTTGGAGGTCTTCTAATCCAACCCCCTGCTCAAGCAGGAAAATCCTATACCATTTCAGACAAATGGCTGTCCAATCTCTTGTTAAAAACCTCCAGTGTTAGCATGTATACTTCAGCATTAGAATGCCCATTTGCCATCCCAAAATGATATGCTACATTTTTTTTTATAGTCAAGAATTGTCCTAGATGAGTTTCCAAATCCTTTCAAACCCTAAATGTGTTCATAGTTAGCCCGAAAGTTGAAGTTATTCTCATTGGGTTAGGTTTGCAAGTGTACATGAGCTAAGTCTGTCTCAAAGCTTAAAGTATTTTCTCTTTTTGCTGCTCATCAACAATTAATGAGAAAAAATATCAAAAGTCTGGTAATCTGTTAATGAAAATTGCAGTGTAAAAGACATGTCACCATGTATAAAAAAGAAAACTAGGGGTTGCACATGGCATTATAAAGAAAATTTAGTTGCTTACTTCTGCTCTCAGTTGAAGTAGCTCTTTGCTTGATACTTGGAAAAATAGAACTTTGTCTCAAGCGCATAGGATGGAGAATTATAGCTCTTAATTGACATAAGTCATTGATGTCATATCCCCTCAGGACATTTTCAGAGCAGCCTTTCATGCCTAGCGCCTGAAAATGGGATGTAGAAGAAAACATCTTGTATGATTGGAGGTCTTCTTTTCCCCAGCTGGCTGCAGAATATCTTAACATTCAGTATTATTCACGTGTCCTTAAAACTTTGCTTTGATATATTAATTGTAGGTGCTATTGTTCTGAGCAAGCTCAAAGCAATGTGCAGAGAACTATTATTAGCATATTAAGCTACATGAGTGTATCTTTAATATTTAAGGAGTCATCACTAAACAGTTAATCAAATACTTTTTCAAAGTGTGAGACAAGAGCTAGATAAGAAAAGCAAGGAAATGATGACTTTTCCTGCCATTTGCTATTAATCTGAAGCCTTCCTTTACTTATACAAAATTGGTGGTGCTTATTTACATGCCATTGTTGCATTACTTTAAAGAGATTAATTATTATCTGATATGCAATTAAGCAAAAGCACCAAGCTGCCCTGTGGGATGGTAGCGTGGCTAAAACACAACAAAAATACTTGCTTAGCTGAGAATTCTTTTGTTAATTTAGGGGACGATGAAAAATATTAACTACAGATGATGGAAATGACAGTTAGGAAATAGTCTGCCACTCTTCATATGGAAAGCTAATGAAGGAGAATCAGTGCCATGTGAGAAGATACTCAATGAATGATCCATTTTCTAAATTACAAAGGTATAGCATTGGCCACTGGGGGAAATATGGTTTTGCTTTGATATGCCTTAGATCTCTGTCTCCTGCCAAAGGCACACTTCCTTACCAAGAATCATAGCTTTCTGTAGTAATCACTGGAAATACCCATGGTAAACTATACCACCTGTCAAAAGCTCTGAATTATACTAATCCTCCCATGGTGAATGAGACATTTTGCCATTATTTTTATGCAACAGGACTGGCTTTCTGCCATAAATCTTCTTGTGTGTGTTGATTAGCCTATAATGACAGAAAGATTAAAGGTGTTTCATAGCAATTAATGATCACCTGGATGTAGCTTCTCAGTCCAGATGGATACTCATTATCACCAAATGCCCTATGAATGCTGATACTTGGCTGTGAAACAAGGCCATGTGTCCCAAATTATTGGTGAATTATAACCTTTTCAGTTAAATTCTAATATTTTGAATAGGACCAAGACACCAAGGATTCCATAAATTCTAATATTTTCCTAGATTTTAATAAATAGCCTGTTCTTTGCACCACAAATGCTTGTAAGAAAAAAAGAATCATCTCATACAGCCTAGGGGTCACGTAAGAGAATTCAGAATTTCTGCTTCCCCAATGTTTCTTTCTTTCTTTCTTTCTTTCTTTCTTTCTTTCTTTCTTTCTTTCTTTCTTTTTTCCTTCCTTCCTTCCTTCCTTCCTTCTTTCTTTCTTTTAAAATCCTATGTACTGACTAATTGTTACCCAAGAAAATGTGTAGGAGTAACTCTTCCCAACATTTGCCAACTCCTGTATAAAGTAACAAGCTTGGAGATTCCAAAAGCTATTCCAGACTTCTTCCATGTATCTTAGAAGAACCAAGAATATATCCATGCATCTACAAATAAAAATGAGAAACATTTACAGGATCCTTTGGAGAATTGTGTATACAAAAGGTTCTGGTTATGTTACCATCAAACAGATTGTTGGTACTTTCATCTGTGCTGTTGGTGGGCACATATTGAATGACGGAAGAGTTGAGACTTTTGCCTCAATACTCCTAGCAAATCTGGAAAATAAAAATAATAGTACCTATTGATAGAGCATGATGATGAAATCTGTCAAATGAAATGAGACGGCCTTCTCAAAAAAAATGCACTGTGAAGCAAGTAATACTGTAATCTAGACATTCAACAAAAATCTGTATCAAAATATTTCTTGGCTCATCCTCTCTAAATAAATAATTGAAGATGCTGCAAAAACCAAAGTGTATACTTGGAAGCCTGAATACAAAATGAATATAAGATGCATATATTAGGGAAGGAAATATGCTTTTTATGGGTTTGCTTTTTTATGATGAAAATCTTCGATGGAATACAAAATGTTTAGATGAATTTGAGTTTGACCTTGTAGACAGATACAAATCCATAGTCATCACTTCATGGAATAAAAACACTGGATCACAACTTTCATAAAACTTTACCTTCCAAACCATTATTTGATGGGGGAAAATTACATTTAGCTAGAACCTGATCTCACTCCCTCCATAAAACACTTTAGTATAATATACCTCTACATCTCTCCCCCCCAAAATGTTTAATACACTTTACTTAAATCAAAGGCCTAGTGGAAGGTTAAATTCCCAAGTATGGCATTTTTAAAGTTACATAGAAATTATAGCAGTTAGAATAGAGTAAGGCTTCAATGTTAAGTAAAAATAAATGTCATTCCCAGTGATTTCTAAATAAATGTTTTGCCAAACATTGTATAAAGAGATTGGCAGGCCTAAAAGTGTTCCATGTTATTATCCTTTTTCAAAGGCACTCCATTTCTTATGAGAATGGTATTGTAATAAAGAACTGGTTGCTTCTTAAGCTCGATGTCAACGCTGCTAATATTGAATATTCTTGCTTTGACAATATATGCAGAACTGTCTGGTATTTTTAGAGTTAAATCAGGTGACAGGGAAAGGGGAGGAGAATATAAGGAAAGCCCGGGAAAAAGAAACGGAAGTGAATCTTTGCCCTCCAAGTTAATTGGAAGATGTGAATCATGACCCCAAAATAGGGGGGGGGGAAATGCCTGGAATGTTATGTGCAAAGGAAGGGAAATTCAGATCTTAGCATTTCCACCATGCCGTGCTGACACCTCTGTAACACTAATAAAGGCTTTTTAGGTTAAAAAAATGCCTGAAAGTTCTTTGAAGTGTTTCGTTGATCAGATACATGACACTCGCATTTTGTAGGTCTCTGAAAGTCACTCCTGTTCACTCACTATATAAATGCAATTTAATAATGCCTTGGCTAAAAACAACTAGCTAAATGCTAATCATTTTTTTTAAATATGAGTAACTCTTCCAAGGTATAATTTCCCCCCATAAAAGGTAGAATAGAGGTAGCTAGCAGAAAAGCAATGGGTCTTAAAGAGCAGGAAGGGACATTAACTTACTGAAGATTTTAGAAGACAATAAACTTATGATCTGCATGAGACTATTAGGCTGGTGCTATCTTCAATGGATGTGATGAAGTAGGATCTTTAATAGAAAACAGAAACTGTTAGTTATACTCTGTCTCTGAATAGCCAGCCTTTGCAGAAGCTCTAATGAGATTGCACAGCATAGATCAAAAGGATTGTATTTTTTTTTTAACTAAAGACAGCTCAACTTTGAGGGAGTACTACTATATTGCTAAGGAAAGATGACCAAACAGTTGAAAACAAGCTTGTCATATTATTTCTCTTTACTATCACCTGTGCAGCTTGAAAGCCTTGGTTTTTCCCACAAGGCAGTCTAGCCATTTTATTCTCCCACATAATAAGATCAAGAAAGAACATTTGTTTTTTCTGGCTAGGCCAGGCTCAAGCTGAAGTGTCTCTCTTGATTCTGACACTGACCTTATGAATGGGTCTTACACCTTTTCTGATACTGACTCTGAGTACTAGTAAAATAAAATCCTTGTTATTTCAGTTGCAAAGAGCTTTCAACTCAGTAACCCCGCACATCTAGAGAAACAATATTTCTTACCAGTGCTTCTAAAAGCAATACTTTTTAAAATATCAGGAAATTCAGGAAAAAAAGCAAACTTTCAAGCAAACTGTCCCAGCTGCCTTGAAGGAAAACTTCTTATCTAAAGAAGTCTATTTGTAGCAATTAAACTTTGTATTTTGTGATATCATGAATTGTAGAAAATGTCTGTCTGGTCCATTCTTTTCTTTTATATTTTGAGCAAAGTCCTTCCTTCCTTCCTTCCTTCCTTCCTTCCTTCCTTCCTTCCTTCCTTCCTTCCTTCCTTCCTTCGATTTCTTCTTTTACTTCATTGCCCACTCAATCATTATTACTGTACTTTTTCATTTAGATCTCTGATTGTTTCCATTTAAGTCTTTATCTTGGGCAACTCCTTGCTATGGAATACCAGTGAGTTGCTTCTCAAGTAGCATGGAGTCGATGGGCATTCAGAGGCAGGATTGGGTGTGGGCTTTTTTTTTTTTTACATTTTTACTCATCACAGTTTAGAACATTTTGAATTATAATTGATATGAGCTAACCTGCATGTATGTTTGGGCCTGAATGCCTTGGGTTCCTGTGAAAGAATAGATCATTATATTTGTTACACAACTATTTTACTTTGAGCAACTGAATTACTATCCACTTCAAGATATTTTTCTTCTCATTCAAGAAGTTTCTTCAGTTCTGATTGGATGGTGGGGAATGGAAGGATTTATATTCCTTGCAGACAGCTGGTCATTTGCATTCTTTTAGTGAGTCATTGATGCCACCTGGAGACTTATATGTGTCATCAGGGTCACTTGAGTAGTGCAAATGGGTGTGGAGCCTTCTTGGAACTGTTGAAAAGACTGGGTTGTAGACTGAAGAAAGATAATAAAGGGAGAGGAATATAATAATAATAATAATAATAATAATAATAATAATAATAATAATAATAATAATAATAATAATAATAATAATAATGTTGGAAGGGACTTTGGAGGTCATCTAGTCCAACCCCCTGCTCAGGCAGGAAATATGACATCTATCTTCAGCTTGTCTTCAAAGAGAAAAAAGAAAGTCCACAAGTTGCCTTGTGAAAAAGCACTTTTGGGACATCTTTGCTTAAGAGTTTATATATTTGGTTTTTTGTACTGTTTACTTCCTAATGTAGATTTTTATTTTTATACAGTATGCAATTTTTAGATTTTATTTAATTACTATGTGCTGCCCAGAGTCACTTTTGGTGAGATAGGTGGCTATACAGATTTGATAAATAAATAAAATAAAATAAATAAAACCTAGTTTTGATCTCAGGCTGGGGATTGATGACCCTATTTATCTAAGATCCCTGTTTTGTTTTGTTTGATTTTGCTGTCTATACGTTTATTTCAGTCTGACTGATTTGATACACTGCCAAGAGTCCATTGATGTTAGCTGACTAATAAGATCAAATAAATAAATTTGCTTGTGTTCTTCTTTTGGCTCCTTTGTCTTGTCACATACTGTTAAATTCTAATCACAAACATGAAGTAACATGAAGCGTGCTTATGATAAGGCATGATGATGAAAACATCATTTCCAGGATGAGTTAGGATTGCCTTGATGCAAAATACTCTAATTCCATGCCTTCAGAGAGGCAACATAAGGGTCACGGTATGAAATGGAGAGAAATCACAGAGACCTAAGCTTTATGAGAGAGAGTATCTTGGACTGTAAGTAGAAACATCATTCAGTACTAGCTGAAGGAATTCTAGAGGGAAGAGGAGGAGGAGGAGGAGAATCTGAGAAAGAATAAAATGCCTGGATACCATATCTGATGACAGGATTTTACAATAACTCAAATAAGCAGTTAATGAGAACCTTAGCTAAATAATGTCCATGGGGCATAAATAATTAAAAGTGACTGAATGGCTGAAAAACAATATTTACTTCATCAGCACTGAGCAATTTAAGGCTTTGATTTCTGTGCAGGGGCAAATGATGAATGAGTAAATGATTTCATATAAAGAGTCTAGACAAGTTATATCTGGGGATCTTTTACCATGTATGTCTATAACTGAATGATAGAACAAGTGTCTGGAGATCTGAGATTAACTCTGGTGTGAATGGAAGCCTGACACATATCGTGAGACAGACCAGAAACAGAAACCACTTCATGAGCCAGTACCACAAATCGGTTAAAAGCAATTGAATGCTTAGGAATGCAAATCATTGCTTTCATAGAGATATAAACTAGTTCTGCCACTGAGACTGTCTACTAAACTTCTCAAGGAAACAATATTGAGCACATATAATACCACTTCTCTCTGAGCTGCATTAGTTGCTAGTGTGCTTCCGAGTGCACATCAAGGTGCCAATTGTCACATTTAAAGCCCTCCATGGCTTAGGACTGGGTTATTCAGGGGACTGTCTCTTCCCAGTTGCTTCCAACCCAGTCATGCAAGATGGACTTGATTTGGCTCCTGTTAACCAAACAATGCCAGTTGATTTTTGCCATAGTGCCCACTTTGTTATTGTTTTCATTCTAGTTTAATCATATTTGCTGCCCAGAGTCACTTGTTGAGATGGACAGCTATATAAATTGGATCAATCAATCAATCCACCAGGGGAAAAAAGACACAATACTAAATACTAAAAATAGTTTGCAAATAATAACGGCTAATGATGGAAAAGAAAACCTACAATTTGGAAATTTCCATTTTAAAAGCCTTCAACTGTGATATTCCGAGAATGAAAAGGGCCGATTTGCATAAAATGTTCTGAAGCAATTTTTAATGAAGGCACAAAATAAGAGAAGATTCATAAAGCATATTTGTATGCAGAGAGAGATTACAAAAGTAAATGGTAAAAAATGGAAAATGACACTGGGAAAAAGATTGAACTGAAATACTATTATGAATATTGATAGTAAAGCAGTGAGATTTTTATCAATTTGCTCCTTCTTGGTAAAGATTCACTGCTTCATCATTTCAGCCTGAACTGAGGCACAGAAACACTAGGTTTTCTTTTCAGGGTTATAAATGTTGTTGTTGTTAATTGCGAAGTCGTGTCCGACCCATTGCGACCCCATGGACAACGTTCCTCCAGGTCTTCCTGTCCTCTACCATCTTCTGGAGTCCATTTAAGTTCACACCTACTGCTTCAGTGACTCCATCCAGCCACCTCATTCTCTGTCGTCCCCTTCTTCTATTGCCCTCAATCTTTCCCAGCATTAGGCTCTTCTCCAGTGAGTCCTTCCTTCTCGTTAGGTGGCCAAAGTATTTGAGTTTCAACTTCAGGATGTGGCCTTCTAAAGAGCAGTCAGGGTTGATCTCTTCTAGGACTGACCGGTTTGAACGCCTTGCTGTCCAAGGGACTCGCAGGAGTCTTCTCCAGCACCATAGTTCAAAGGCCTCAATTCTTTGGTGCTCAGCCTTTCGGTTAGAAATGACTAACACATATAAAACTGGGTAATTCTGTTAGGAAGGAAAATGGCCTGCTCTCACTATACTGTGTTCTTAGCTGCTCAACTAACAACCCGGACTTCTCAATGTAAAGAAAAGCATCAGAGAGGCAAGCTCACTTGCTGAGACTCTTATTGGTCCAGCTAAAGCAAAATATTACACTCTGGAGGAACATAATGATCTGTTTTTCATGATTCTGCCAGCAACTTATATCATGGATTATAATATATGAGTTAAATTTCAGTTGCATGTTCAAATCACATGCATGAATTTGTAGGAAATAAGCATTAAAAAATGATGAGAAATAACATAGAAGTGCAGTGTTGTAAGAAATCTGGACCATACTTGCTGATTGCAATCTATATATTGAGAATAAAAATCCATTTAGCAGCTTGCTCAGCCAAAATAAATAAAAGAGGAAATTCAGTTTCAACCAGAATCTGTCCTCATTTGGTTTTGGTTAGTGATTTCGACCTGTGTTTTTAAAACAACTAAAATGATCTTTTCTATGAACCCATGCTAGAACAAACTTTAAACTTATGATGCCACCTTGGCACAGTAATGCTAGTTTCATCTGAACATCATGCACAATTTTTAATTCTTAATTACAGAATAGATATGTAGGTTGCTTACAGTCTGGAAGGATTACAGCAGCATATAAACCCAGTAAAACCAGTGATGTATAAATAAAATAAATATACGAGCATTAAAGTCTTCTATGAGAAGCAGAGGTAGATTAATTGATAATATTAATCTTTCCTTGCTTTAGTTCAAGGAAGGATTAATTTTATCAAGAATAATGGGGCCGCTTGTCCTTAATTCATTCTCTACAAAAGAACTTCTGGTTTGCTTATACTATGACTTTAATGTATGACATATTATAGTTAAAACACAAATATATTTGGTCCATAGTCTAGAGCAGTGATGGAGAACCTTTTAGAGACTGAGTGCCCCAAAACTGCCTCCCCACCCACCTCCCTGCTCTGTCCTGCCCACTGGGCCACCCACCACCTCCATGGCCCACCACAGATCACCCAGGCAGCCCAGCAGTGCCATGGCGGCCACGGCCTCTACCCATGCCCCACAGCATCATCTGCACGTGACAGGGCGCAAGGGCAGAGTCTTGTCCTCGCTGCCTGGCTACCATGTCCTTAGCTACGCTGCTTCGCGTGGGCTGTGCCCAAGGGCGGCTCTCCTCCGGGGGAGCTGCTGGTGAGGAGGGGCTGTGAGAAGAGACAGGGATGGGAAGACGGTGTGTGTGCCCACAGAGAGGGCTCCGAGTGTCGCCTCTGGCACCTGTGCCATAAGTTCGGGTCTAGAGTGTGCCACTGCAAAATTTTCCCTTGCTATTCCTAAAAAGAGTGTTGTCTCTATTCTGGGGAACCTGGAGCAACAGTCTGGTGAACTTACAGATGGCCTTATGGAGGTATTGCCTGGGAATGTTTGCATATCATTCAGATATTATGATGTTTATTAGATCTTTGATTTTCTCCCTGATGATCTCTTTTGTCAGAAGAATGAACTTTAGATTCTGGGAACCATGATATCAGTTTCATTGCATTTCTGCAGAGCTGGGCTATTTGAGGAATACTTTGAGTATTCACCTCCTTGGGAACTCACATAAGCTATATGACGTTAGTTTGAATAATGCCTTGTACTGAAGAAAAACATTCCTACTTTGATTGATATAGTATTTTGTGTAACAATAATATTTATATATTTTTTTGCCATCACTGCACTTCGGAGTGAAAACTTTATAAATTATTTTACAGTAATTCTCAAAATGTCTTTTCTCAGAAGTTTCTCTTTCTGTCAACTTTGGTTTGTTTATATGTGTTCTGTTCTATGTGTCTACCCTACTAGATCATGACATTTTTGCAAATTGATGAGATTATAATACTCCAGTATTGATTGTGTTAGCAATCCTTGATCCAGCATCTTATATTTCTTTCCCATTAAGCTAGATATTTATCTATAATCAAATAACTACCCATTTTAAGCATATGCCTGGAATGGTTTCTGAATTTCATTCTACTATAAACTTAGAAAAGTTGTTAATTTCACTGACAAAGTGGAAATGTAAATTTTTCCAGCTTGCTTTCTTATTTCTTTTCTTTTTATTTACACATTTTAACAGATGCTAACTGCTTGGTCAATTCTTAAAACTGCAGTTATGATTTTCTTTTTTTTAAATTTTATTTATTCCTTTTTCACTATAAAAACAAAAACAAAATACATTTTTTTCCTTAACAGTACTGTGTTATACATCTCATATATGTTGTTTACAATTATTTACATTAGTAATCATTACATTACATTAGTTTTTTATTGTCTTCAGAAGTGGAATAGAGATCAGACCTCATTTTTATTTTATTGTTAAATATACATCTCACTTTTCCTTCAGGAATTTAAAGTGGTATACAGTATTCCTTCCTCCAATTTTATTCCTATGAATCAACTCTTTTTTGTTATTAACTTTTATTGAAGTATTTTAATCAATATTAAGAACTATATCAGTTGAAGAAAAAAGAGAAAAGAATAAAGAAAAGTGATGAAAAGAAAAAGAAAAAGTAGCAACTTCCAAACTTCTTCATAGCAGTTAAAGATAAATTTATCATTTGTCCTCACCCACAGCATCTACTCTGTGAGTCAGATTGGACTGAAAGATCTTGGATGAGTTTATCTCAGTTGACAAGTTTGATGGTTGCGTGCAGTACTTTCTCATCCTAATTTGACCCTCAGTTTATTAAATCACACTGACTTTGGATGGAATCTAAGCCAAATGCTGGACCTACAAGTAGTCCTCAACTTACAACCATTATTTAGCTAGCATTTATTGGAAGCTGGCTAGGAAGATTACAAAAGCTGATCACATGACACCAGGACAGTGCAGTTGTCATAAATACAGTATATGCCAGTTGCCAAGTGCCTGAATTGATCATGAATTGATCATGTGACCATGGGGATGCTGTAATGATCATAGTTTTCACACTTACGATCCTTGCAGCATCCCCATGGTCACATGATCAAAATTCAGGCACTTGGCAAGTGGCATCTACTGTATTTGTGACAATCGCACTGTCCTGGTGTCATGTGATCACCTTTTGTAATCTTCTTAGCCAGCTTGCAATTTGCAAATCAGTGGGGGAAACCAGGTTGCTTAATGATCTCATGACTCACTTAATAACTGCAATGATTCGCTTAACAACTGTGGCACAAAGTTGTAGAAATGGGGTGCAACTCACTTAACAACTGCCTTGTTTAGCAATGGAAATTTTGGGCTCAATTATGATCGTATGTCTAACCTGTATTTTGCTTGCCATATTTTTTCATCGTCACTAATCAGATGTTTTGGAACATCATAATTAGCATCACCCCACTTGTCTCTTCTGGTATTCCGAAGCACTTTCCATTTGATATGGAGATAATATATAGCCATTAACAAATTATATAGCTTGATTATGCAATATGTGAAAAAATACTTTCTTTCATTTATCTTGTATTTTCCATGAGCATTTAATTTTATGTCCCTAGGGAAAAGTGCTTCTTTTATGTTTCTGTATACCATGAATGCTTTGATAATTTTGTACACTTTGATGAGGTGCTGTTTTTCTAATCAAATGCAATAGAAATTCATGAACATATTTAAAAAAATGTATAAACCTATCTAAACACCAAAGCCCAAGTTAAATAACAAGGTAAAAGTCTTCTGATTGCCTGGCTTCTGTTTTCTTTGTAGAAGGTACAGGAAATTTGCTTTGCTGAAGTATTACTTATTTCTTCCTGTATCGTATCAGCAGGAAAGAAATGGAGATATATCCTAACACTTCCAGCAATTTGAATAGGTTTCCCAATAACAGGTCATTCTTTGCAGCAAGAGTTTCAGCAGAGAGAATACGAAGCTAGAATTTGCAGGGATGAACATGAAGAGAAATCATAACCTACTGTCAAATTTCTCCTGCAAATAAGATATGGTCATAATTCAGGACCTGATGGACCCGAATAAAATGTTTCTTTGTGTGCTAGGTAGGGCTGATCATTTTCCTGTCTAATGGCAGGTTGTTTTGTTTAATCTAAAATGTTTTTGGGGATCTCTTGACTTTGGAAGGCAAGGAAGACATTGTTGCTGCCATGGGGAGGCTTAAAAAAAAAACATTTCCTCTTGCTTTCCTTCTGTGGGAAAATGCATGGAAGATTGCAAGATGCTGTTGAATGTCCAAAACAAAAACAAACAAAAATAACAACCACCCTTTTGGTTTAAATGGAAATTTCTCTGTCTCTTATGAAAATATTTTTGCTGGATCCTGTATTTCTCAATGGATATTTTCCTTTGTTTCTTCACTGCTTTCTTTTTTTATGCCAGTTCTGAGCTGTGTTGTTATTACAGAGTTCTCTTTTGGATATCTGCAAAATAAATAAAAAAAAAATCATGTTCTGCTTGGGGAATTCCCACTGGACATCTGGTCGGCCACTGAGAAAAACATACTACTAGACTAGACAGACTTTTATTCTAATCCAGCAAGTTTTCTAACTTTATTTTAACAACCAACTAGATTAAATGGCGCACCCAAAAGTCTGAGAAAATTAAAAGTAATTGGATGAGCAATCAAAGAAGGAGAACAAATTGAGATGAATGACATTAATGCTCTGAAAGACCAATACTTCCTATTTACCTCACCTCATAATAGTAATCTATACATAATGCTACACAACCAGGGAAACAGTCACGGTTGCAAGTATAATCTTCCACAACATCAATCATGTATACTGTACCTTTTGAGAAAGCATATGTATAGGATATTTATTAGAAAAAGTCTATTAATCAGGCATTTTTAATTGAACCAGATAGGAAGCACACTAAAAGGATAACTCATAAGCTACCTTGGTTGCATCAGCTAGAGCTGAGATGTCATCATTTTTAAGAAGATAGATAGATAGATAGATAGATAGATAGATAGATAGATAGATAGATAACCTTTATTGTCATTTTTTTACTGTGGGCACAATGGCATACAATAAAAATGAAATTTAGTTGCTTGCTCTCAAAGTGTACACATACATAACACACATGTAAGCATACTATATACAACATATGTACATATGTACAGCCTTACATGTAAGTAACATATAAATATTAATCACTGTCCATCTTGAATACATAATGGAAGGAAGAAGCTTTAGAGCTTCTGGCTCTAGAAATAGTATATCTGAGCATGCCTGTTTATAACCTGGAATTCCTACAAGCATCTTAAGATAAAAAAAACCTCTGGATGGGACACACCTCTGACCCTTTCAGAAGACATCCTATCCTCATGATCCTACATGCTAATCACAATTGTCAGTCAAATTCAGAAAGAAATAGAGAGAATTCCTGCACAGGAATATGTACACATGCATACACACATACTCTAAAAGAGACACCAGCTGCCATGAATTTTTCACTTAGCTCTTGGCAATTATATAGACAAATACTCTGCCTCTCAAGAATAATTCAATGACAAGTTGGAACTTTTTCTACTATGTCGCAATCAATCTACCATATCTGATGTCATTTCTTCTGTTTCTCTTGATTTTACAAGGCAAAGTTATTTTTAGTTGCTCGTCTCCTTGTATCACATGCTCATAGTATAGTGTGTTTTTGTTTTCTGATCATAATCTTTTTTTAAAAATAATTTTTATTGAAACATTTACAAAGAATATTAAAACTAACACAAACTAATAAAGAATGAAAGCAGTAAAAAAGGAAGAAAAATTAAAAAGCAAAAGTACAGAATGAAATAAAAACAAAACAACTTCTGATTTCCTTTGCAACATCAATACATTTACAAAATTATTGGTTGCTCTATGATTACAAAAGAATGCTAATTCTTTTCTATTATTCAGCATGTTTCTAATCAACAAAACCACAAATTGTAAGTGCATTTTTTTCATTTCATATACAAAACCTATAAAAGGTTTCCAGTCAAGCATAAAAGTAGTGTAGATACTATTTTTCTCTAATAGAGAAAAGAAGTCAATGTGGTTATTTCCATAAGTTCTGTCATCTTCCCTAACTATTCCTGCATTGTGGGTAATGTTAAACCTTTCCACTTTTGAGCACATAAATCTCACTGCAGCTGTCATATATAAAAACAAAGTTCCATGATTTTTTTTTTTAGTTGCTTGTCCATTAGTCCCAAAAGAAAACGCTGTGGTTTCAATTGTATTTTTACCTTTAAAATCTTCTGGATTAATGTGTGTATTTGTATTGAATTTTTTTTCATGTCCACCAAGCATGATGAAATATCCCTTCATATTGTTTATAATTTCAGCAAAGACTTGACACATTCTGTACAATTTCTCTGGTGACAAAAACCTATACATCATTTTGTAAAAATTCTCTTTAAGGCTACCGTAGAATGTAATATAATTTTTGCTCCTTTCAACCATATATTTTCCCATTTGTACATTTTGTCCATTTTAGTCAAAACTTCTAGCCCATTTTATCATACTTTCCTTTACTTGTTCTTCTTGTGTCTCATATTTCAGCAAAGATTTATACGTTTTAGTAATATCATGTTTATCATTAATGCATAATTCTATTTCAAGCTCAGTCTTAACTTTGTTGAAAACCATAACATCTTTTATCCTCTTTAAAGTTTTCTCTTAATTGTATATAAGAAAACCATTGTCAAGAATATCCTTCTGTTATCAAATCTTCTTTTGATTTCATTTTACAATCCCTTTGAGAGAATTCTAATACATCATGATAAGCTAAGCCTTTATGTTTAATTATAATTTCTCATTTATAAAATGCTTTTTGTACTAAAATCCACAAAGATGTTTTCAGGCAGAATGTAAGTTTATATTTATTCCATACTCTAGGAATAGCCTGCCTGACATTTTCTGATCATAATCTTAAAACAGAAGTCAGCATTTATTTAATCTACAACTAACAAATTGGGTCTTCTTCCACTCTTTAGTAGGTTCAGAAACATCTCCAACCACTGAATCAATGTTTAGAGAACTTTATCTCCTTTCTTTTGCTTTCTCAGTGTTCAGTTTTCATACCCATATATTACCACTAGAAAGACTGGTGCTTTAAATATTTGATTCTTCTTGTCATAAGAAATTTTATTGTTACAAGTGGTGTAGAAGACAGTTTTATGATGAGCCATTTCAGTTCCAAAACAGCCATTTACAATGTTTTGCACTTTGAAGCACACTCAGGTTTTGCATATACAACAAAATACCTATTTCAAGTAGCACAGATTGAATATTGTATCTTGCACTATTTTGTATGATATAATTGAAATATTGCCTTGGTTTTAATACACTCTCTTTAGGGCTTTTGTGCTTTATGGATGCATTCCATGATGCCCTTTGCTGCCGAGACATGGTTAACTTTGCTATTGATTTGACTCACTGCATAGGAATGTTTCAAGAATAAAAGGATGGAAACGAGCATGTGCATGACTTAGGATAGTTCCTTTTTAAAAAAACAAATTGAATGTTTAGAAAAGAAATGCAGGGATATCTTATAGAGCCTGTAAGGACTGAGTGGCAACCCCTATTGTATTTCTGTTGTTCAGTCATTCAAGCACATCACAACTGCCTTCAGCCTTGTTCTTCTCCTCCCTCCACTTTTTCACAACCATCTTCACAACCTCATAAAAATCATATAAAATTTTCTATTGAATCTTCAGAGAACTGGTGACTAGAAGACTTCCATAGTCCCCTCCAACTCTGTTGTTGTTGTTACTATTATTATTATTATTTAGAAAAGAAATCCTTTTCAGAGGTGGCTGTACAATTACGAAATTTTTTTCTGGCTGGCATATAGCTAGCTCTCTGACAGTAACATCCATGTTAAAAAGAAAATTCTTAATAGCTTAAAGATTTTCTGCTCTGAGTATTGTAAATACATAAAAATGAGATATGAATCTAAAACAAAAATAAGGTCATCTTAGCAGTGATACAGATATTTCCTACTCCTATATATAATATAGGAAAAAACCACATCTGTTTTTCACTATAACAGAAATTTACAGGAACCCTGGATTTGTGAGAATGACAGAATAAAGTATGCCTAATTTTAGAAAAATCATGACAGAACTGTACTTTGTTCAAATCTTGACTTTTTAAAAAAAATATATACATAATGCTGTTTGTAGACAGAATGTGTTAAAATTTACAGCAATAACAGCTGTGCTATTGTCTAATTTCAGATAGCTAGGTTGACAGATTAAAGATGATTAATTCAGTTATGCTGTAAAACTAAGGAACCCAGCAGGATACTGTGACAGAGGCAGTCAGTGGTGGCCTTATCACAAAAGTCATTCTGATCTGAGCATAATACCCTTTTTTATCCAACATAGCTTTTTAATTAAATATTAATTATTTGTTAGCTTGGTGCTCCAACACTACCTTTCATAGCCCAGCTTAGTTCTGGAGGAATGAACTGGAGATGGAGCTTCATGGAAACCTGGAAACAGAGTAAGAAAATAATGAACTAACCAATAAATGAGAAGTGTTACCTCATTACTTTATGATTCTGGCCTGGGCTGAATCCAAAGTGCATCCTTTGGTTATATAAGAAGCAGATCAACGGGGTAAGAACTGATTTCTTTTAATCTTTATGAACCTTGGATATCAATTTGTAGTCTATGTCAACTTTGCTTGAGTTAATAAGTACATCTAAGCATATTCTTAGAAGTTTGGACTTGGTTCCTGCCATTTTCTAGACCTGTGCAAAGCTTCAAAGGAGTCCATTGTTTCAAAATGTTTTGAAAACATATTTTTTCCCTTGAAGGGCCTTTGGTGGTCTTCAAGAGCACCCTTGTTTCTTAAAATGCAGCAGAGCAGCCAGAAATATCTTGCTTTGCTTACTTCTGAGGTTCTTCCTACAGTCGCAGTAAACAGAAGCACCTCTGAGCTTGTGCACTGCCTCTTTGTGGCAACCTATATTGCAGTGATGGTGAATCTTTTAGAGATCGAATGCCCCAAAACCACCTCTGCCCGCCTTGCCCCCCCACCCGCCCGCCCGCCCACAGGCCACCCACTGCCTCCATGGCCCATCACAGCAGATTGCCCAGGTGGCCCAGCAGCACCATGGCAGCCATGCCCTCCGTCCAGGACTCACAGTATCATCTGCGTGCGATGGGGCGTGAGGGTGAAATCTGTCCCGCTGCCCGGCTGCCATGTCCTTAGCTGTGCTGCTCCTCATGGGCCATGCCTGGAGGTGACTCTCTGGGGGGCTTCTAGTGAGGAGGGGGCTACAGGGGGAGGCGGGGCTGGGGCGAAGGTGCACATGACCACAGAGAGGTTCACCACCATTGCCATATTGTCTCTTCTCCTCAGTGAGGAAAGCCACCTTGTCTTCACAGTGAGAGGCCTGAATAAAAAAAAAAAACCAACAAGCTATGCTACAAAGATTTTGGTCACTCAGTACTATTGCTGGCTTCTTGTTCTCACTATAAGGGAATTCTTTGGGACACTGGTGAAACAGAAATGAAACATTTTTTTTCCAGTTGCAAACTATGTAGGGACTAGATGAAGGCAAATATATGTTGCAGGATCTAAACTGGGTCAGTCACCAGTACCAGAGGTTTAGTCTTCCAAGCTTTTGGACTTGTGATGGAGTCCATCCTCAGAGAACTTCTCTCTAACAAAGTGTATGCTTTGGGCTATTCTCTGTGTGTATTTATATGGTGCCTGTTGTATGTAGCTTTTTAGATGTTGATTGGGGTGTTGATGGCTGACTATTAAGTCATTGGCTGTTGTTTCCTTGGGCTGTCAAGCCCTGCCTCCTGAGTACTTGATAAACTGGTGTTAAATCAGCACTCCTGCTGACTGCTGAACCTTTATAGGAATCCTTTGTTTAGTTTTTTTTTCTAATAAAATTTAGGGTAATTATGGAGTTTAATAAGAATTATAGCATCTCTGCAGTTAACATCTGCATCCAATACCCACATATTGACATTTTTTCCTCCATCCCAAGAGCCAAGCAAGTTTGCTGTTAATGTTTCTCCCATTCTTTTCGAGCGCATAGTTCCTAGGCTCTGGATATCCACATGCCTTTTCCTTTAAGATGAAAGTTCTCATCCATACTACTCAGTTGGCATGTAGTTGTTATCGAAACTCCAAAAGGACTGTGATAGTCCACAGCGTAAGCCTATTTGATTGTAATAGTAACCGTTTCATAGATGTTTTCTTTGTTTGGGGATTTTCACCATCCTCTAGCAGAAATCAGTTTAAAAAATGGGTATTTAAATTCCACTACTTATTATGCTGTATAGGATGAGCCACTTAGAGTTGTTGGGTGGTTGAGTGGTACCTAAATAAATTCATAAATTCTGGTGGGTGGGACAGAAACCAAAGCAGTCCACTCTCCCAATTTCCAGCAGATTAAAGAAGTAGCTGAAAGGTTAGGGTTAGGATTAGGGTTAGCAATAACTGTGTTTCTTGTATCATTGAAGCAAATGGGAGAGCTACATAAGCATATGCCTCCTGTCCAAGTATATGAGATATTATTTTCATCAGCGTGGGTTCAAAATTTTAACTTTCATAATATTTAACACTTTTTAATTGGGAAATCATCAAGCATATAGCCCGTTTCACTGAGATGTAAATAGCATTTTATCATGGGATCTTTCTGCAATAACTTTGCCACTGTGTGTAATAAGTAACAATTCATAGCCATTAAGCTGATCATCTGCCATAGATAAATATGTGTGATGTAATAGATCATAACTTCATCCTCCAATGTAATTTTATTTTTCATTTACTTTCTATCCCCTTTTTCCTTCATAGCTGCATTTCATTTATTGTTTTCGATTATTGTAGGCTTGGGTCAATTATATCAAGAGAAACATTAAAGAGTCAGAACTGCAAGCAAAAGAAATTTCCAATAGGCGTTGGACAGGTTTTATAAAAAATCTGAGAATCTTTCTTTCATAAAAATGTTCACCTCAACCATCTGTAGTCTGATTTTCAGCAATCTACTTAATGTTCTCTGCCGCCTGCATAACTCAGATGCTCTCCTTTCCAATTACTCATCTACACTGTCTTTTTGCAAACTTATTTATGGGAAATAGACACTTTAGGCAATATAACCCCTTTGTTTTGTTCTTCCAATCCCATTTGTGTCAGAGGCAACTTTTAATGTGCTTCTGGGGTGAAAGGATTAACTGGTACATCACCTTTGTGGGGGAAATGCTCACAGGGGCTCCTTTCATGTCGCCATCAAGGAGCTGGAGTGAATGACAGGAGCTCACCCCCACAAAGCAGTATTACTCAGGTCTCTAACATGGGCTTGCTATCCTCAAACCCAGTGTTCTAACTATGTGAGCCGCTATGTTTCTTGCTTTGCTCTGATTTCCAAAGATGGTAGGTGGAAATAAAAGTAATCTGTTCTAGGTGTTTCTTTTCTTGTTTCTAGTTCCTTCTCTATTGTAAGGGACACATTACCATATTTAGGGTTGACCATTTCACATAGTAAGCAGGCTAGCTATTGAACTGAGATGTGGCCCCTACCTTATCTATGTCACTTTTCAAAACGTACAGTAGCAGAATGGTTTCATATAAGAAATCATAAAACAAGCAAAAGAGTTGCATCATGGCATCATCAATATATCAAATACCTTTGTATCCCATTAGACATCCAGTTTATCTAGAACAGGAGTGTCAAACTGCTGGCCCGTGGGCTGGTTGCATCATGCGGAGGCTGCGCCCACCTCAGTTCCAGCAATGCAAAAAAAAAAAAAAAAAAAACGTGATAGGTCACAACACATCATGTGACATGGCAAGTTTGACACCCATGATATAGAATATCTACAATGAGTGCTGCTATCATTGAGCATCAGTAGAGATTCACCCTGAAGTAGAGAAATCACTGTTTAATTCAGTGTCTTCCGAGGACAGATATTCCTGTTCCTTATGGTAACTACCTGCTCACCATTCTGTTCTAAATATGTATTTTGTCTGGATGGGGGTATGGTGGCAAGGAAATAAGCATAGAATGAGTAGAAATAACAACCTGACTATAAAAATGAGAATATTTTTATCATGGCTTCTCAAAAACCTTGTCCACATTTGCCTTTCTTCCAAAATCTTGTAATCATCGATTATTAGCTCTCTCAAGATTTCTGAATCTTGAAAAATACATGTAAATAGCGTGTGGGTGGACACAAACATATTGTACCTACATCATTCATTCTTATTATAGTGTGGATGAACTTCTATCATGGGAACTTTTCAATCTTTTCAACCCTATAGATGAGTTGAAGAAAAACCATTGGACCTTGCAATCTTAATGCTACTTTATCAAATTAACCTGAATAATGATATTTGATAAGGTAGGGCTGTCTATTAGATTTCCTGTTAGAATCTCTGTCTCTGTTGAAAAGAAGCATTTTTTCCCCCTTTGCTTTGATTGTGGACAAACATGTAGAAATCCAAGGTATGAGTAGTGAATATTTGAGATGGGAAAAAATATGTTCTTCTCACTTTGCTGATTATTCTTAAATGGTCTGCCCTTAATAAAAATGCAAACCAATAACTAAAAGCTAATTTGATATGGCAAGATCAGCAAGGAGAGAGATCAACAACATTTAATGAGATTAAAATATGTTAACATCTGGCTATAACCTTTGAAAAGTTTCTATATGTTAAGGATGCACAAAAGGATGAATGTTAAAATAATATCAAGAAGACAAATGAAAGGAATGTGGTAATATTGATCATATGAAGCTTGGGTATTCGCCAGGAAGATGCAATAATGTGATTGTTAAATAACTGCAGATGACATATCATGATAATTTCTAAATCGATAACCATTTCTCCATTAAATTTTCCTGAATTAATGTGGCTTTTGTGCATAACACAAATCTAAAATCAATGCAAGCATATCAACATGAACGAGAAGCACCCTGACAAAAATATTAGTTAGATAAGTTACAAACATGTGATGTGTCTTAACAGCTGCTGTTTCAAATGCAAAAAACCTACAACAACATTGTGTGTATGTGTGCATGTAGTTTTGTCAGGATTTGATCATAGCTCTGGAGGGGAAAAAATACTGGAAGAGCCACTGTGATAACCAAAAGTGGTATGAGGCAAGTGCATAAAGTCTTCAATTGCTAGGAATTTCCCTCTGGTTCAAGGGGTGGAACTACAGAAGTCTAAGTCTATATTTTGCAGAAGTCATGGGAAGTGTGAGATGCATTGAATTTTTAGTGCTTGCTCTGTCTACACCTGCAGAGTAGAAATAGATATTACTTGAATGACTTATGGTGGCTGGTGTTATTTTGAAGCAGCCTGTGCTATCTTCCAGCTGTGAATGCCAAATAACTTGCATGAAAGCTATTTCAAGATGTCAGTGTACAACATATATAGGTACAATAAATATGTACCCATAAATCAGAGAGAGGAAGAGAACATTAATCCATACACCCACTGCAGTTTTTTTTAAATAAAATGTATACAGCCACTCATTTTAGGCAAATAATTCTGGGTAGCTACAACTAATATATAAAACCTGTATAACTAAAAAGCCAATAAAAACAAAACAGAATAAAATAAATCATCACCATCATCATCATCATCATCATCATCATTAAAGTACTTCAAAATAACTCGTAGATCAAAAGACACATCAAGTTCCAATTAATATCCTGTCCCAAATGTGCGGAAAAAGCTAGGACTTCTTGACTTCTGGAAGGATAATAGGATCAAGGCCATCTAGATCTCAGGATGAAGGGACAGATGCTGTAACAAAGAAGAGACATCTACTGGGTCCCACAAGATGGCACTATTTCAGAGAGGGGATCTGAGATATGCTCAAACTGCTAGTATATCTTCCAGGATATAGCAAGAAATAAAAGCGCCATAGTTTCCCACCCCTGGATAAAGGATAACACATGAGATTTTAGAATCCTGGAATTAATGAAAAATGTTGTTTTATTGTTGCAGGGTTGCGTTTTTTTTTTGTTTGTTTGTTTTAAAAGGAAAGTTTTCCATGCTCTACAGATTTTGTTATTCTTTGTGGGAAAGAAATCCTCATTTCATTTTACAAAATATTCTCCAGAGAAGACAAGTAGAAAATGTTAAGAGGTACACATGTTTATTTAGGACAAAATAAGGAATAGTTATTTGAAGAGAGCAATTTCTGAAGTGCAAATGGAAAATGCCACTGCCTTTATAGCTGAGATTTCCAGGACATTGAATCTTTTTCTTCAGAATATTGATTTACCACTATGCTTCATCTAAACTTTAAAAGCTGTTATGCAAGGATAGGAAGGAACTACAGATTTGTTTTAAAGTGATGGTGGTTCTAGGATCTGACCTTCTTGGTTGCTTTGCTTGGAATTAAATGTCTGACACACACCAAGCAGTGATGGTAATGATAATACATCTTAAGGTGAGAAAAATAATTGCTTTGTATTCTATGAGTTGCTAAAACAAACGTATATTAGTAGTGAACCCTCGGCAACTTAACATGGCATTGGAAATAGAAGTGTGGACCCCAGCAGCACTGGGACAATAACCATATGAAAGCAAATTTGATGATTCATACTCTGAAGAAATTACCAGTTACAAACTAGAGTCTAAACTGAAAATCTGAGCATTATACATAAAAAAGTAGGAGAAGGGGATGCCATCAGGAAAACCTTTAGCAAACCTCAGTAAATCTGAAGTCCAAGCAAGGCCAGAGTGAATCTGAATTAGAAGCGTTTAGAATGAATAGGTTTTTTTTTTTTTTAAATCATTGGTAGGACTAGTACAAAAAAACACATTTGTCTAAAAAATGGTATAAGAGTTCTTTAGGGCTAAATACTTAGAACTTGGAATAACAGGGTTTGAAGGGACCTACTCCAGCAGGTTTCTATATCATTTCAGACAAGTGGTTATCTAATCTTTTCTTGAAAACTTCCAATGATGAAGCCTCCACAATGAATGGAGACATGTCTTCCACTGATTAATTGTTTTCACTGTCAGGAAATTTCTCCTTAATTCTAGGTTGAATCTCTCTGATAATTTTCCATCCATTATCTCAAAAATGCATTTTCACAAGACTTTCTTGTTTTTCCTTTGAAGATGTTTTGCTTCTTATCCAAAAAGCTTCTTCAGCTTCTTCTGGTGTTTTGGAGAACAGGTCAACCCCCTCTTCTCTGAAACAGACTCTCAAATATTGGAAGACTGCTATCATGTCACTCTTCATTTTTCTCTTTGTTAGGCTAGACATACCCACTTCCCACAACCTTTCATCATAAAGTTTAGCTTCCAGTCTGCGCGCTTTCTAGAGTCTCAAAATGGCTTTTGTAGCACCATAGTACAAAAATACTAAATAAACTAAAAACACCAAAATAGTAAAAGATATTAGTTTGACATGAAAGGCATTCACAAAGTTTATTCTAAGATACATTCATACATCTAATCATTTTTCCCATTAGATTACTATAAAATAAATGCATGTGATGTAATGCCTAATATATACATATATAATTTTTTCACAAAGCCAAAGCATTTAAATACAAACCATGTCATAATGGAGTAAAACAGAAGTCCCTGGATATTTGTTTCATTTTAGTATTGATCATATGTCCAAGCATTTCTTTAGTGCTAAGAAATGTACTCAGTTTTTAAAACTTTCATTTGAATGGCATGACGAATCTTCACAATATTAATTGGTGGATTCCTTTGACTTTGTTTCCCCTCTCAACACCTTCCAGTGAGAAAGCAGTCCCCAGTCTATAGTGTAAGGTAGTGTTTCCCAAACTTGACAATTTTAAGGCATGTGGACTTCAACTCCCAGAATTCCACAGCCAGCGTTGCTGGCTGTGGAATTCTGGGAGTTGAAGTCCTCATGCCTTAAAATTGTCAAGTTTGGGAAACACTGGTGTAAGGGGAAATGAGTTCAGACAGATACTTATAAACAGTGAAGTTAGTATCTTTCAAGATGACAGCATGGAGTAAAATGAGAGGTCACTCTTCTGATGATCCTCACAATTCCTTTTCTTCCCTATTATTTGCAGACCATATCTGAACATAAGTATTTGTGTTCTTGTGAAGGACATTTCTTGACAGCATGTTTCAATTTGTGTTCAACAAAATTTCTTTTGCTGGCAGAGGACAGGGTACAGGCAGTGGTGGGATTCAAATATCTGAACAACCAGTTCTCTGCAGGGACACCACTTTTGGAAGTCCATTCTGAACCTCGGAGGTCGGTGGGCCATTCTGGGCCTAGGAGGCCTCTCTGGCTCAGAACGGACTTCCAGAAATGATATCCATGCATTTCTGGTGGTCCATTTTGGGCCTTGCGAAAAAGGACTAAGCCAGTCCTGGGCCTTGCGAAAAAGACATCAGCCGGTTTGCCAAAGTCAACAAAAAATTAGCTACCGGTTCTACTGAACCAGTGCAAAACGGCTGAATCCTACCACTAGGTACAGGAGTACTTGTGCAGTAAGCACTATTTTTGACCAAGGCCAGACTGTGCAAAATGAAAGAAATCTATAATACAAGGGCAACCTCAAGAAAACAAGCTCAGGTAAGAAAAGCCCTGATTATTCCATTTTCCACAGCCTTTTAATATATTATGATTGAAAGTTAGGGTTGAGATGAAAGACTCACATAAGAATTCTATTGCTCTCTTTACCTTTTCTTTGTAACTAGCAAAATCCAGATATATCAGAAGAAGACACAAGTATTTTTTGACAGAGAAATTAAGATTTGACTGATACTACCATGTGATTATGTTTCAAAAACTTCATTTTTGAGCCAGTTTGGTCTAGTGGTTAAGGCACTAGACAAGAAAGCTGGAAACTGTGACTTCAAGTCTCACCTTAACCATGAAAGCCAGCTAGGTGACTTTGGGCTAGCTACTCTCTTTCTCAGCCCAACCAACCTCACAGGGTTGTTGTTGTGGGGAAAATAGGAGAAGAAAGATGTATTGGATATGTTCACCACCCTGAGTTATTTGTAAAAATAATAAAGGCAGGATACAAATAAATAAAATAAAATAAATCATATATATTTTTAGTAAAAAAAAGTTATCCTGTAACAAGTCAGGGAACAGGCTTAGCTCTCGGTTCATACTTAGGACAGAACATAACTATCTCGTTCAAGAACAGGCTCTTTTTCCAGCAAGACAATGAAAAAGAAAAAAAAAAGAGGGCAGCTTCATGGAAACTACCAAAGTCAATAGTAAACATCTCGGAGGTTTTAACAGAATGAAACCTTGCCCACAGTCCACAGTCTACAGTTACCGAAACCTCATCATTTTTGCAAAACCTACTGCAGTATATTTGCTCACATATTAGGGAACAATCATCAATAATTAAATCAAATTGCAGCTGTGAAAGAACAAAGAGTATGCTGTAATGTACTCCATTCGCTTAAAAAAGCCAACAATGCTCACTTGCAATACTTAGTCATTCACCCTGGATCTATGAACTGTTAGTGCAGAGCAGAGAGATCCAGACTGACTGTCTTGGTTGTTTAATTTTGTAAGGGACTGTTCTAATGGAATGTAAAATGAACAAATAAAGGCTACAGAGAGAAAGAGGTACCGAAGTATTCGATTGTCAGAAATGATTGCTGATTTCCATCCCAGGTCTTACAGCTATTGCTCTCCGTGCATATCTGTAAGAATGAATAAACACATTCAGAACTATTTGTCTAGTTATTTTGCAGCACATAATAGTTCACCACAAATCCACCTAAAATGAAATTCAATTAATCAACCTCAGAACAAGCCTCTCTCTTGCTATTTTTCTGTAATGAGTTTTTTTCCCTTTGAATAAAATTGTAATCATTGCTGCAAAAATATCAGATTGGAACTAGAGAACAAACAGATATGGATTTATATTTAAAGTTTATTAAGGCAATACTGAATCTTAAAAATTAGGGGGCTAAAATCCAGTTAAATGATATTATGAGAAATACAACACCTAGTTTCCTTTGAAGGGAAATATACCTGGTTAGTAAGAAAACACAGCTTTAAAGTTTCAGTGAACTTGCTTAATATAATCCAAGATGTGATTTAGCAAATCAGAGTAAATTGTTCATAGCATGGAAGGGCAATGCAATAGGAGGTAATTTCAGGGATACAATCCTTATGTCTTTATAATCCAACACAGATGAAATTATTTCCTAGAGCAAGGAGTTAATATTTTTTCACCATCTGTGGAGATATTTTGCATTAATTTAGTTAATTTTATCAGGTTGACGACTGTTCATTAGAAAATAACTTATCTCATTAATATAACAGTTACTTTCAGTGTCCCACAAGAGAAAAATGAAAAGGTCTAGGCTCCTATGTAGCTCAGTGTGTTTTTCTAAGGCTTCTCTATGAATGGAATTGCATTGATGATATTGATTATAAGGAGCCAGGCTCTGGGTTGAGGTTTTATGAGAAAATGTCCCCAAATCCAGCTTGTTTTGCAATGATGGGAAGTACCAACCCTTAGTATCAGTGGACTGGCATTTAGGTCCCCTTTTTATAACTCACTCTGAAGCACCTATAGAGGGAATGCAAGCTGCTGTGCGCTCTTAAAACTGACGGCATTATTTGAGCATGGTTGAATACACAGATGCCCTCAAGGGAATTCTCTGACTGTTTCACTTGAAACTTAAAGACTTGAAAATTGTCTTTCTTCCTTTCACCTCACATCCATCAAGGATAAAGGAATGATTTCAATTTAGGGATTTGGAAATAGGCCAAGGAGTTCCCCAGTGATGAAAGGAGAGGCTGATTAGATGAAGACTGAACCCACAATAATCTTTTCCTACAATCCTAAGCCTTACAAACTATGATGAAAGAGGCTAATAATTTCCATCCTTTCCTTCAGTAATAATGAAAATTATTAGATCACACCTTGGATAAAGAATTAGCTTCAATCAGACTAGAGCTTGAAGGGAGCTTGGAGGTCTTCTAGATCAACCCCCTGCTCAAACAGGAGATCCTATACCCTTTCAGATAGGGGGCTGTCCAGTCTTTTCTTAAAAACCTCCAGTGATGAAGCACCCACAACTTCTGAAGGCAAGCTGTTCCACTGGTTAATTGTCTTCACTATTAGAAAGGTTCTCCTTAATTCCAGGTTGCTTCTCTCCTTGATTAGTTTCCATCTGTTGTTTCTTATCTTGTCTTCAGGTGCTTTGGAAAATATGTTGACCCCTCTTCATTGTGCTAGCCCTTCAAATACTGGAATACTGCTATCATGTCAGCCCTGGTCCTTCTTTTCTCTAGACCATGGGTGTCAAGCTCGCCACATCACGTGACATGTCACAACGTATCGTGACTCTTTTTGCATTGCTGGCAATGGGGTGGGTGCAGCTTCGGTATGATGAAACCGGCTCAGGGCCGGCAGTTTGACACCCTGCTCTAGACTGTGTTCCCATCAGCTTTCTGAGCCTTTCCTATTATTATTAAAGCTACCCGTAATTATCTATTGCTTGTCACCATATCTTCTACACATGAAGGTGTATGTTTATTTTGTCTGTGGAAAAGAGGCAAAGGTTAATAGGTGATGGATGTTATGCTGGGGTAAAACGTCTTTTCATTTTGCTGGTAATGATTTGGACAGAACTCTCTCAAAATGAGACCATCCTGCAGTGAATATTCTCTATGTCCTTTCAACAAATTAAAATTACATGAGAAATGAGTAAGCTTCTTTTTCAAAAAGCCATACAATAAAGAAGGCTGCTTCTTATTCTGCCTTTGATGAGTCTACAATAAGGTGAACAACCCTTGGGCTGTAAGTGACCTCCAGCGTCCCATTGGTATTTCCTATATCACCTGAGTAAGCAAACAACAACAAAATAAATTAATAGAACAGAGTAGTTTCTGGAGCAAAATGGATATTTTAAACCTTGCAGAAATTTCTTTTAATGCACTGTATTCAGTTTTAAAATAGATTAAAAACTAACAAGAAATAATAATTAAGCTAGATGATAGACAAGATAAAAAAAGGATGAACAAGAAAGCAAAGTGAAAAGTGCAGAAAAAAATAGAAACACCAAGAAATGACTTCTGAGTATCTTTTTCCACAGAATTAATTTTATTATCTGCTATTATTTCTGATAATCAGACCGCCTACTACCTCATAGTTCCCTATGTCCGGTTAGATCCCATAGGCTGGGCCTCCTTCAGGCCCCGTCGGCCAAGCAGTGCCATTTGGCGGGGCCACAGAGGAGGGCCTTCTCTGTGATGGCGCCCACGCTTTGGAATCAGCTCCCCCCGGAGATTAGGACCGCTCCCACCCTGTTGGTCTTCCGTAAGCTACTTAAGACCTGGCTTTTCTGGCAGGCCTGGGGTTTATAAAACCTTACCCCTGGATGATTGTTTTTGTATTGTTTTGTTATGTTTTATGTGTTTTTTATTGTTAGCCGCCCAGAGTCCTTCGGGAGTGGGGCGGCTTATAAATTTTAAAAATAAAATAATAAATAAATCAAATCCATACAGCACTTTTTTTCTATTTCATGCAAAAAGTCCGGAAGGGAACCTTTGTAGAAACTTAAAATGAAAAATTCCTTCAAATCCCTAATTTTCCCCATCAACAACCTGGTCAATATTTTTGTTTTGAGGGCATTACAAAACAATGTGAATGTCTAAGCTTATACCCTGCCTCTTATTATTCCCTGGTAGGGGAGAAAAAGAAAGTATGACATCCATCATTTTGCACTTTATTAAGGACACAATGCTATGCATAGCACAAAGGATAGGGAAACTTTTTCTCCTCTACCACAAAAATATGTCAAGAAGAGCCATTTGACAGCAGTGGAAAGTTCCAAACCAAATACTCCATGGGTAGGACAAGAGCCAAAGGCAGGTAGACTAATATCACTAATAGACCTCATTCATTCTTTTGACTTCCCTTCCCCATCAATTACTCTTTCCCTCCCTATTATATATATATATATATATATATATATATATATATATATATTTCTATCCTCACAGTCATAAGGCTTTAGAAGTAACAAGGACTTACAACCGCAACTGGGACCAGGATTTCCATGGCTAAGCAAAGTTAAACGAGTTGTGCCTAATTTTACAACCTTTTTGCCACAGTTGTTAAGGGAATCGCTGCAGTTATTCAGTGAATTACACAGTCACTAAGCGAATCTACCATTGTCATTGCTTGTTGGAATCTTTCTGGGAAGGTCACCAATGGAGATCACACAGCCCCAAGAAAATCATACGCCATCAAAAACACATGCTAATTGCCAAGCACTCAACTTTTGATCGCATGACTACAGGGATGCTGGGACAATTATAAGGGCAAAGACCAGTCATAAGTCAGATTTTTTTAGTGCTGTTATAATTTCAGATAGTTGCTAAATAAATGGTTGTAAGTCGAGAGCTACCTGTAAATTTGAATAAATACATTAATTAATAGAAGAGTATATTTTTGCCCTTTGTAATGATGATTGCTTTGAAGATTGGGAAAGATGAGAAATAATAATTGCTTGAATGGGATCGTCCTATTTTCAACCTTCCCCAATTTAGTATCCTATATAGATAATGGAATGCTCCAATTTATGATCTTACATGTCTCCTTCCCAACTTCCTTCCTTCCTTCCTTCCTTCCTTCCTTCCTTCCTTCCTTCCTTCCTTCCTTCCTTCCTTCCTTCCTTCCTTCCTTCCTTCCTTCCTTCCTTCCTTCTATACAGTCGTCCATCTCAAATACTTGACTCTGGACAGTTCACAGCAATTAAAACTATACAAAAAACAAAACAGGAAACATATATAAATACAATATAAAAACATACTTTTAGTATTATATGCTGCAAGTATCGTCTCTGAACTTGCAAACAGTTGTGAACAGGGTTTTGTGTGAAACAGTATTTTAAAATCCAATCTTTGGTCTACATCTAAACTTCCCTGGGGGAGGATTAAAATACCTGAGCCCTTTTGCTTGTTCTCTTTACATTCGGGTTCAACATGTAGTGGAAGTGGAAACAGGCATAGAGGCTACAATATTTGAAAAGAAGTGCCTGCTTTCATAATACCTTTGGTAAAAAGACATTGGGATCTATTCAGGTTCATTAAAAAAAAAAAACTGGGAAAAGTGAATCATTAAAAAGCAGGATATTGGCTAGTTAAACGATTCCAGCATGATTAAAATGCTAGAGCCACTTAGCATTTTAATTTACCCATAGAATAATAAATTTAGGTTGATTCACTAGCCATTGTGCTAGAGCCACTTAGCATTTTAATTTAACTGCAGAATGATAAATTTAGGTTGATTCACTAACTATGATGTTGGAGCCACTTAGGATTTTAATTTAATTGCAAAATAATTAATTTAGGTTGATTTGCTAAATATTATGCTAGAGCCACTTAGCACTTAATTGCAGAATAATAAATTTAACCTGATTTGCTAACTAGTATACTAGAGCCACTTAGCATTTTAATTTAAGTGCAGAATAATAAATTTAGGTTGAATCACTATTATGCAAAGTTATGAATATTGATGTTTTATTCATATTTCTGATGAAGATGAAGATGCAAATTCATAAGTCAACATCAGGCGAACCATGGAAACAACACTGGTTGTTACAGCTGTGACTGGTATTATCACCGCTAGGCACTGTCAAAGCTTTCACAAGGCTGATATTTGTTTTGATAGCAGTTCCTTAGGCTCTTATTACCTCATTGATAATGTAGCAGAGGGGAGTAAAAGTAAACTGGCAAACAGTACTGATATGTAGGTGTCTCATCCATTTATAGTTTGTAAGAGGTCTCTTATGTACCCACAACTAGGTCTGCCTCACCAAAGGAGAAGAGCTCAAGGTGAATGCAGCACAGATTGCTTTTATGGTGAATTCCTACCACCATTTTCTGCCTCCCCCTCCAAAATGGGGGAGATCAGAGCAACGCTAAAGAAGGCTTACTTCCCTTCTTTTTCTACTAGTAATACACAAGGGCAGTTTAAGTCCAGCTACCAGTTGTCAGTTTGCAAAAACAAATTGCTTGCCCTCACCATAGGAGACACATTGCCTTGGGAGCTGATAACACTAGACCCCCAAATGTCTCTTTAAAATAGTTGTTACTTCTTTAGAAAATATACAACAGCAAAGTTTGATGGGCGTTTATTTTAAAGAAAAAGGATTTGATTCAGAGTCAGTACCATTTAATTACCTGTACAACTAAAGCAACTACAGACTGGCTCATCTAAAATGAAAACATTAAAAAAAAAACACAGCGAAATGAATTGGACAAAGCTTAATTGATGTTGAGATTCTCTCTCTCTCTCTCTCTCTCTCTCTCTCTCTCTCTGAATGCTGGAAATATTTCTTCCTGCCATCTACTCCTGCTCCTAAGCTGACTAGTTAAAAATCCCTTTGAGGAAGAAAGAGACTGTATTTATGCAGAATGTTAATGTCAAATGCCCCCCTGGATCTCCTTATAAGAGGAAGATGGTCTTAGATTACAGTGTGTTTTTATTCTAACAGGATTTTGACCACTGGCCTTAATAGCAATGATTATTGCTGTATCTCATTGTGGCAATACATTGAAGATCAAGGCTTCAGACACCAGCAGCATGTTTCTAGAAGTCTCATGAGTGGGAACCTCAGTCACAAAATATTTTCATGACAGACAAGAGGACAGGAGAAAAATTTGTTCCTTTGTTCCCCAGCATCCTGTATACCTGTTAAGATAATTCAGGCGACCCCACGAGGTAAAGAGGAGAAAAGGAACCAGTTAAAATTATATCCCCCAGCACTTTCCAGAAGGATCTAATTCATAGGATCTCCTTCCTTTCCGCAAAGGAAAGGAACACTTCTGCTTGTGACAGGGATATCCTTGATTAAGCTGCAGGTTGGAAGAAATGAATAAAAAAATGAATCAATCCATTCAAAATTCAATGTGATTGTTTTCATATAAAGAAAACTTACGTAAAATGTTCTATAGATGGCATCTTCCACCTATTAGATTAGCAAAAATGTTTAAAAATATGTCTAGTAAATGCTGCAGATGTAACCAAAATCCTGGTACATATTATCACCTGTGGTGGACATGTGTTTAAAGCAAAAAATTTTTGGACAAAAATACATACTTGGTTATAAAAGATGCTAGGGAAACATAGATTTTAAACCTGAAATTTTTTATTAGGTATAATTCCAGGAAAATTTGATAAAGAAAATGTATATTTAACTTTACATGTATTAACAGCAATGAGAATTGTATTTGCTCAGCACTGGAAAAACGAGATAACACCATTGAATGAAGCAATAATCAAGAAAATACTGGACTGTGCTGAAATGGATAGACTTACATTGAGAATCAAAGAAAAAGAAGACAGAATACTTTCAAACATAGAACTTATTTTATCAATGGCTGGAAAAACGAGATAGAGAGTAAGAACCTAACTTTTATTACTAAGCAAAAAATCAACCCAGACAATACATTGTTAATTAAGCACTAATGAATTGTAATAACAGAAAATTAATAAAATACTTTAAAAAATTCAGTGTGATTGTTGAAGAACAGGTTGCCAATGTCTTATGAAAAAATTAAATCATAGTTTAAACTTAATATTCGGGAACCTATCATTAGCTTAGGAAAGGAATGAGTTAAAAGGTGATGAGCCCCTTTTAGCAATTGATTTGGCACTTTCCTGCACCTATACCAAACTACTTTAGCTAAATGTACTTTAGGAAATGGCTAGGAGTAAAACAATTACCATGCTCTTAAAATGCTGAAACTCCACAGTATCTGTGAATATTTGGTGGCATTTTAAGCCTTTCCCAGCTCTTAACTGCCCTAATGTGAATGTCAAGTTCTCATCTCAATTTATAGCTAGTCACACCACCATTATTTTCCTATGGCCTCCTCCACTTTAGAAAGGGCTTTGCAACTTAAAAGTAGCACCAATGCATATCTGAATAACAGCCCACTCTTGTTCCTAACTTCCATTATATTTATTTCTACCTTTCAGTATTTTGTTTGTAACAATTTCTGTTCATTGTATATTTCCCTTAATTCATTTTTCAAAAATCTATAGAGCTCTGCATCAGTTTGCCTGGAATGATGGCTGGAGTTTGGAATGGGGAGCAGGGAATCCGGATTCAGCAACCAGGAAAAACACTGCATGACTATGACCATTTCACAGGACCATTGCCGCATCCCCAGGGTCACATGATCAAAATTCAGATGCTTAGCAACTCAGTCATATTTATGATGGTCGTAGTGTCCCAGGATCATGTGATTCCCCTTTTGCGACTTTCTGAGAAGCAAAGTCAGTTGGGGAAGCCAGATTTACTTAACATCTATGTTACTAACTTAAGAACTGCGGTGATTCCCAGGGTCTTAGTCATTTCATCACCCCTACTTGATGGTTGCCTCAAATGGGCTCAGTTATGAAACTGGAATAACAGAGCCAGTTAAGGTGAGAGGTTTACACATACAAAGGAGCCAACACCTGATTGCATGGTCATGACAACCAACTTGAATGTGCTGTGGATACTCTTGTATAGTAGCAAGGATATGTGAACAGCCATTCCAGATTTTAAAAAGGGCATTTCAGATAGACATATTCAAGAAAATAAGTCAGATACTCATAAAACACAAAGCATTTTCTGAGAAAGGTTTGCTGGGAAATATGGTAAAACAGGAGCAAACAAGAAAATAACAAAAGCTATGCAATTTTTTTAAAAAGAACATAACAGCTTTCTCTCTGCAGTTTGATTATATAAAGCCTTTTCAAACTCTCATCAAATTGATCTATTATGAGGGGAAAAACAAATAGATGGAGAAATGCTATTATTTATCTAAATTTAAGTAGTACATTTTTTGAAGTTCAGTCTCCAGGTATGAAGCTCAAAAGATTAAATGCACCATTTGAAAAAAATGTTATGCAGCCCTGGGTTATAACAAAAGACATAGAGCAGTGGTGGCGAACCTTTTAGAGACTGAGTGCCCAAACTGCAACCCAAATCCCACTTATGTATCACCGGGTGCCGGGTGGGTGTGGCTATGGGGGGAGGCTTCTGATTGCTGCAGCTCTTCCAAAGGGGGAGGTGGGGCTGTGCTGGGATTGGGGCTCCTCATGCCTTCTGCTGCCTGCCTGTGCTCTTCTGCTGAAGATGCCATGGCTCCACTTGCCTGGCAGGGCAGGGGCATGCTCGTGCATGGGGATGCACATAGGGCTGCTGCCTCGCTTTCCATGCCAGCTTCTGCCAAAAGTTGCTCCCTTTATAGCCTCTTGCCTATTCCCAGACTGTGCATGTGCTGTGCATGTGCAGCTCTGTGGAAAGCTGTACATGCGCAGAGAGGAAGAGGGAACAGCTCGGCCCAGCAATGGCTCGTGTGCCACCAGAGATGGCTCCACGTGCCGCCTGTGGCACGCATGCCATAGGTTTGCCACCATGGACTTAGAGCCTTAAAGAAATAGAAATGAACAATTCAGATGGCCAAACTCTCATAATCAATCTCACTTTATGTGGTCATTATCTGGTTCTGTTTATTTATTTATTTATGATACTTATATACTGCTTTAAGTGCGAGCACTCTCTAAGCGGTGTACACCAGTAAGCAATGTATATATATATTTACATTGCCCCCAACAATCTGGGTCCTCATTTTACCTACCCCGGAAGGATGGAAGGCTGAGTCAACCTTGAGCCGGTGAGATTTGAACCACTGACCTGCTGAACACAGTCAGCTAAAGTGGCCTGCAGTACTGCACCCTAACTGCTGCGCCATCTCGGCTCTTGCATATCAAGTCAAGTTACATTGAGCCGCTTAAGCGTATGCTTGAGGAAAGTCAAAAACACTGGTTGCATGGGGAAAAATAATCAGGATTTATTAACTAATCTTAGGAAATATAACAAAATTATGTTACTCTGTTGACCTTGCTCTTCCTACATCCTAACCTATTAAATTTGGCAGCATGTCCATAAAAGCGTTTTGCCTAGGTACGCACAGTTATTTTAATAAAAAGATGTATTAGGTTTTAATAATGGGGACTTGGAGGTTCTCTCTGGGTTTCCAAGCTATCTTGAAAACCCTCTGCTTAATAAAGAGTGATTTTGCAAATTGAACTGGTGTCAGTGATTCAAGTAAATCCCAGTGACTGACATTTTTAGAAAAAAAAAAATAGATCAACTCTCTAATCGAGTAAAAATCTAATGACAGATTCTCACTGTGCAGATAAATAGCAGTGCATGCTAATCAACAAACTTGGCATGACCCTGCTGAATTATCAATGTGACTCACAAATTTAATAAAAGTAAGTGACTGGGATTTAAGAAGTTAAAGCTTTGCTTTTAGACCTCAACATTTTTAATTGGGATCACTACCACCATAACATAAGGAGTTAGTTTCTCTTCTTTCAATTTTACTGCCATTGTAAGGCCTGGCTTTGGTTCCTCCTATCATGGTCATTGCTTCAAAAGAAGTTAAACAGTCTAGAGAGAGTAATTTATAGGTTGTTACCGTTCTTGGATAAATGATAAAATTTCTAGGAAATTCATTGATTTTTGGTGGTCTAACAACATAATAAATCTAACAGCATAATAAAGTTAAGCTCAAAATGGACCTCAGTTCCCTCTAAGAAAGGACAGAAATTTTACAGCATTATCTCTACTTCAGGGAATCTTAAATTAATGTTTGTCATGGAGGTTTATATGAAAGTAATCACTCATTATAGGTTTAATCATTTCACATTAGTGGAGGCTGTGGCTCCAATTCTGCCTAGTGAAAAAAAGGCTATGAATGTAGCTCAAAAATAATTGGAGACTAATAGAGAGTTAAATCAAGCTATTAAATTTTGATAGAACAAAATAAACTTATGGCCAAGTCATACAACTTCACAATAATACACTTTTGAAATTTTATTGTCATGTGTTCATAAATTCAAAGCATCTTCATTGTTTGTGTGGTTACTTCTATTTCTGTTGCACCACATATTACATGTTCTAGATGAATAGTTTTCAGAATTGATTATCTAATAAAACTGAGATAGGTGTGATAAACTTTTTTTGTCTTCTTCTATAAGGACATATTTTTTGGATGTTTGGGGCCACATATGAGATCAGCTTTGTGGAGACAGAAGAAATGAAATGAAAGCAGAAGAAATGATTCCCTAAATTTAATGCAAATATTACAATTAGTTCTGATGTCTCAGTTGAATAGGGGGTGTCCATATCTGAATTTGTCTCATGGAAAATATGTTTACAAATACAAATCTGAGTAATGTAAAATACCACAGTTTAAACTGATGATGCTTTACCTCACATGAAAGATACATAAGGGACTGATTTCTTAGTAATTATGAGGATTAAAGATTTTGGAAGGGCAGACATTCTTAACCTAGGGAGTATCTGGATAGATCAAATCAGCTGTTGCCAATTGTTCATTTCTTTTGCCTGCCTCCCCCCCCCCAGTTTTCCAGTTAACTGTTTTATGGGCTTGTTCTCATCTGGGAGTATGCTGCAGGCAAAACAAATTGGAAGTTACAAACAGTAATTTTTCCAATATGCACTACATACTGTACATACTTTTATGAGTGACTGGAGAAATCTACAGAATCAATTTTAATTGGAGTTCTCCTCTGCAGTTTGAAAAAGTGGGGAAATTCCACAGTACTTTTGTTGTGTCTTTTCTTTTTTAAATATCTATTCTTATTGAGGTATGTGTCTTCAATTTTAGCTTTCCCTCCTTTCATATAAACAACTGTGGAGTTCTTGGTGCTCCCTAAATTTGGTTATTTGTAGATGTTTTATTTGCAGTGAGACTCCACACATATTGGGGACTGACTATAAGAATCATTAATATTTCATTCTCCTGACTCAAGTTCAAACCAATTATGTGATCATTCCCATTCAGAATACATTGCAAATTCTGTTTTGGACAAGTTGCAATTGTATTTGGTGGATTACATTTGCTATGTAATGCACACTATTAAATTTTCACAAAAGATAGGTAATTTTCTAAATTGATCTTCAAAAGTAGAGGACGTTCCAACACTTCAAGAATCTGGGTGCGTAAAGTAGAATACTTTATAATTTCTCATAGATCTAGTTTGATTTAAAATAGAACACCGTAGAGAAGACGGTGATTTTTGTTGAAACTATGGAGCTGCAAAAACATTTTAATACAAATGAGTATCATTAGACACAAATTTTACTGCCATTATTTAAGACTTAGAATTGATTACTGTTAGTACATTTTCTGATTTTTTAAAAAATCTCTTGACATTGTTTAGGCTAATGAGTTTTAAATGATTTTTCTAATAATGAAGCAAGAAGAAATATTTCTGTCATCAGCCCCCTGAAGAGATCAAGTTTCACTGAAGCAGTTAGCCTGCTTCATTTTGATATAGAGCACTCTCTTCTGAAGAGCATAGAATTCCATATAAGGAAGGGCATCTAAGTTGGAATACAAATCCATTTACCTTTACTTGTTTTCTCCCAAAACTAATATAAACTATATTCAATCATAAGGAATATACAATAAGCATGAACGGCAGCACAATGGAAGATGTGCATTGAGAGATACAACTATGGAGACCTTAGTGCTATCTGAGCTTGGTTGGTTGCTTGCTTGCAGATGTTTCATTGCGCAATT